>NW_016803289.1:796999-804045 GCF_001698545.2 Rhinopithecus bieti
CTTTTGTTGCTGTTGGGCTTTTGGTGTTTTAGACATGAAGTCCTTGCCCTTGCCTATGTCCTGAATGGTATTACCTAGGTTTTCTTCTAGGGTTTATATTTATAGTTTTAGGTCTAACCTTTACGTCTCTGATCCATCTTGAATTAATTTTCGTATAAGGAGTAAGGAAAGGATCCAGTTTCAGCTTTCTACTTATGGCTAGCCAATTTTCCCAGCACCATTTATTAAATAGGGAATCCTTTCCCCATTTCTTGTTTTGTCAGATTTGTCAAAGATCAGATGGCTGTAGATGTGTGGTATTATTTCTGAGGGCTCTGTTCTGTTCCATTGGTCTATATCTCTGTTTTGGTACCAGTACCATGCTGTTTTGGTTACTGTAGCCTTGTAGTATAGTTTGAAGTCAGGTAGCATGATGCCTCTAGCTTAAGCTACCAATGACTTTCTTCACAGAATTGGAAAAAACTGCTTTAAAGTTCATACGGAACCAAAAAAGACCCCACATTGCCAAGACAATCCTAAGCCAGAATCTTTTAAACAATCAGCTCTTGCAGGAGCTAATGGAGTGATAAATTACTCATTACCTCACAGATGGCATGAGGGATCTGCCCTCATGACCCAAACAGCTTTCATTAGCCCCCCTCCAACACTGGGGATCAAATCTCAACATAAGATTTGGAGGGACTCAAATAAAGCAAACTATATCATCTTCAATTTTATCTTCCAAACTTTCTATTGGGTTTTCATTTCTCTTATCATTTAAAAGGTTCTAGCAGATCTTTTGCACATTAAATTTAAGAAAAAAATTTTAATTCTTTTCTTTTCTTGTTTTCTTATTTTTTATTTTATTGTATTTTAGACAGGGTCTTGCTCTTTTAGGCTGGAGTGCATTGCAGAAGTGTGAACACAGCTCACTGCAGCCTCGACCTCTTGGGTTCAAGTGATCTTCCCACCTCAGCCTCCCAAGTAGCTGGGACTACAGGTGTACACCACCACACTCACCTAATTTTTAAGTTTTTTGTAGAGATGGGTCTTGCTATGTTGCCCAGGCTGGTCTCAAACTTCTGGGCTCAAGTAGTTGTCCTGTGTTGGTCTCCCAAAGTGCTGAGATTAGAGGCACGAGTGAGCCACCTCAGTGGGCCCAGAAAAAAATATTTTTGTTTCATGAATGCCATATCTTCAGTAATACCCCTGAGAGTGTCACTAATAGTTTCTTTTCAATTTCTCCTTCCATCAGTCTGCTTTCTCCAAGATGCTTTTCAATATTTTCAGCATATGTATTTTGGTTCCTTGTATTATATACTATTTAGTTAATTGGGTAAAAAAGTTTATTGGAGGCTGTGTGCACCCGTGTTAGGTATGTTTATTTTGGTTTTCTTTTGATTTTTTGAGCCAGGGCCTTGTTCTACAGCCCAGACTAGAGTACAGTGGCATGATCTTGGCTCACTGCAACCTCTGCCCCCTGGGCTCAAGCAATTCTTGTGCCTCAGCCTCCCGAGTAGCTGGGATTACAGGCATGCACCATCATCCAGCTAATTTTTTGTATTTTTAGTAGAGACAGAGTTTTGCTACATTGGCCAGGCTGGTCTCGAACTCCTGGCCTCTACTGATCTGCCTGTCTTGACCTCCCAAAGTGCTGGGGTTACAGGCATGAGCCACCACATGCAGCCAACTTTGTTGTGCTATTTAGGGTGAACCAGCTGGGCTCTTTCCTTGGGGGTTCCCTAATGGTAGTGTTTTGTTTTTTTTTTTCTTTTTTGGACTGGCTAGATTCTCAGAGAAGACTCAATTTCCTGCTTGGAGTATGTTTGTCTGGCTGCTCATGTTCAAGATGCTGAGTGCAGGAAGAGGAATGGGGTTTTCAACATTTAGAACGTATAATTTTAGTAATCCTTCTGTTTTCAGTATGATTTCCCACCCTTAACTATGGTTGGTGTCCCAAATACAGTGACTTTAAAAAAAAAGTTTCCAATGAATAAATTGCCAGTATTCTGCCAAGTTTCAGGAAAGGCAGTTGCCCGCTGTACCAAGTAGGGGAGGTAAACTGGGATCTAACTGCTTCTTAAACAGACTCTCAACTAATCTGCCCACGTGCGGCCTTATCTTCACTCCCACTTCCAGAGATAGTGGTACTGTCACTTCACAAGTCTTGTGGACAGTCTGCTGTGCATTTCACATTGCTTCTCAGCTTTTCCCACTGTGGACTTAGGATTCAGCTTTCTTGAGTCTCTTATACCAATGACCTCGAGTCTATTATACCAACGACCTCTTATCTATTTACTTTCTACTGTCCAACTTTTTTTTTTTTGGGGGGGGGCAGTTGTCTTCTTTCTCATTGTCTTTGTCTCTGTAGGCTTATGCTTTAAATATTCTTTGATTATTATTGTAAGATTAAGTTTTGGGAGAGAATGGAGCTGATGTAAATAACCGATCTCCTACTTTAAGGGGAAGTCTCCAGGGCAGGGATTCTGAATGAAGGTTTGAGGACTCCTCAGAGAGCCAGGGATGTGCTGGGGCGAGGGGTGTCTTTGCACCCCCTGAAACTGTATGCAAATGTTTGTGTCTTTATGTGTCCATTCCCACCCTTACTAAGTCTACAGCTTTTATCAAATTCCCAAAGGCTTCTGTTACCTCTTCTTCTTCCTTTTTTTTTTTGAGAAGGAGTCTCGCTCTGTTGCCCAGGCTGGAGTGCAGTGGCGCTATCTCGGCTCACTGCAAGCTCTGCCTTCCAGGTTCAGGCCATTCTCCTGCCTCAGCCTCCCTAGCAGCTGGACTACAGGCACCCACCACCATGCCCGGCTAATTTTTTGTATTTTTAGTAGAGATGGGGTTTCACTGTGTTAGCCAGGATGGTCTCAATCTCCTGACTTCATGATCCACCCGCCTTGGCCTCCCAAAGTGCTGGGGATTACAGGCATGAGCCACCACGCCCGGCTTTCTGTGACCTCTTCTAAAATTAAGTGCCATCTCTCTAGAGGCCAAGTAATATGTTACATGGGAAGAAGATATCATAAGCTTGAAGATATTCAAATTTAGGAAAACAGTAGACCAAACCCATACTCGTCAAGCCTGCTAATAAATGCAGGTTCCAATCACAGGGCTCAAACAGCCATTGAAAACCAGTGTATTCCCATTTATTGCGCCACATATTACATAATTCTCACATAGGTACAAAGAAACACTGTAATATCCTTGAATAGCCACACACTGGGCACTGGGCAGCAGAGTGGTGCAGATTGAGGTTAACCAGTTAGCATGTGCCTGGCTTTAAGGGGCAGAAGTTACTTAGCATCAGCTGGTAATTGCTGTGTAGAGACATTAGCAGAATGTGAGCAAATCTGATTTTTCCTGAGAAGCTGGCAATTTAGATTTCTAAAATGTGATATCACCTCATCTCTCTGACCATAAAATAAAAATTTAAAAATCACGTGGCCCAAACTAAACACATATGTAAGCCAGATGTAGCTCACAGATCACAAACATGTGATATTTGATCCAATCCAATCTTTTTTCTTTTGCATGTTGAGAGCCTGCAGCCCAGAATGAGGAAGCTCCCATGTTCAGTCTTTGCCATTCTAGTAGGTTCTAGGCTGGCTCTTGGGTCCCTGAAGGCAGCTCTGGATCTTTCTTGTATAGACCAAAGGGTAGAAATCAGTAGAAATCAGTGGCATTGGAGTATTGTGTGTGTGTGTGTGTGTGTGTGTGTGTGTGTGTGTGAAAGAGAGAGAGAGAGAAGTAGAGTATTTGGGGGAGGGTGGTTGTCTCTGGTGAGGAGATAAGATGAAGAAAGAGCATTGGCTTTGATCCTGATAGCTATTCTTCTCAGGGTTTGCTGGAAGAGTTATAAACAATTCAGTAGGGGGTGGAGACAGTGAGGGAAGCAACAGTGCTGAGTAGTTTTAAAAGATGCTAGAGGCCAGGTGCGATGGCTCACGCCTGTAATGCCAGCACTTTGGGAGGCTGAGGTAGGCAAATCACCTGAAGCTAGGAGTTCAAGACCAGCCTGGTCAACATGGTGAAACCCCATCTCTACTAAAAATACAAAATTAGCCAAGCTTGGTGGCACATACCCATAATGCCAGCTACTCGGGAGGCTGAGAATCGCTTGAACCCGGGAGGCAGAGGTTGCATTGAGCTGAGATCGCATCATTGCCCTGCAGCCTAGGCAACAAGAGCAAAACTCTGTCTCGAAAAAAAAAAAAAAAAAAAAAAAAAAAAAAAAGAAAAAAAAAAGATTCTAGAAAGGCCTAGTGCTGTCCAGTAAAACTTTCTGAGATTATGGAAATGTTCTGTATCTGCACAATCCAATATGGTAGCTACCAGGCACATGTGGCTATTGAGCAGCTGAAATGTGGCAAATGCAACTGAAGAACTGGATTTTTAATTAATTTAACTCATCCAACATATCTTAAAGTGTGTTATATCATCTTCCATGGGTAGTATATAGATAATTAAGTGCGTATACAGAACAATATGTCTATTTTTATAGCTCTACCCACCCCCCTGTATACACACACACATGCATGTATTTCAAATGCATAATTTCATGGATATTGTTGACTGGTTGAGACCAAGTTTTAAAAGGGAGTAATTAAAGAAAGACGTTTAGTAAATACATTCAATAAATAGTATGTGGGTTGTACACACAATTGGCAAATATCGAAAAGGTCATAAAATGACTGACATTTTGGAATAAATGAGCTATATAGATATTTATCAAATTGCATACATGCACCACTGGTAACTCCAGACATATTGTTTTACCATAGAAAATATCCCATGGACAAATAAAATAAACTTGGGAAATTTTCAAAGAGTACTTTTTTGGTTGTTGTTGCTGTTTGTTTTAACTGCAAAACTTTTTAGTCTTTTCAGAATGGAGCATTTTCAAACATATTTGACCAAATGGTAATCTCTTCCACTTTTTTTTTTTCTTAATAACCATGATTCCAGGGATGCTTGTGTTTCTCAGAACTCAGTTTAGGAAACAATGTGGCAAACTTTTTCTGTAACCAGCTAAACAGTAAATATTTCAGGATTTGTGGCCATAAATTTTTGTTGCAACTACTTAACTCTATCATTGCAGTGCAGAAGCAACCATAGACAATATGGAAATAAATGGGCAAATGGGCATGGCTGTGTTCCTGTAACACTTTATTTGTAAAAACAGGCAGTAGGCCAGCTTTGGTTGTCAGGTCATAGTTTGCAGACCCTTGGTCTAGATGTCTTCCGGGTGTCTCCCAGATTTTCTGGGTCTTTTCTATCCCAAGTCTTTCCCAGTCTTAGACGGTTCTTAGATCTAAGGCTTCTAAAGGCATCCTGAATGCTTTGCCTCTTGTTCCTTGAGTCATATATGCCCACTTGGGTGATCTTTGGAAGAGACCTTAGTCCTGGATGGTTGGGAGGTAGAATCTTGATTTCCTTGTCTTTCTGACTTTTCTCTTAAAACAAAATACATCTCTGGCCCACAGACCTTCCCCCAGCAAGCTGTGTCCCTTCTGGTGTTTAGAAGCCTCTTCAAATGGAGATCAGCATGTTCTTCTACAAGAGGGGTGGGACAGACTCTTAGACAAAACTCTGAGCGAATGAGAAACCCCCATGTAGCCCAGGCAAACTGTCATTTGAAATATTGAAGAACCATGTTAAATTTTACAAATTGTGTATCAGTCCCCTAATGGACTCAGTGAGGAGCAGAGCTGTTGAAACTTTTCTGTGACTCATGGTCTGTGTAAGGTTGTCCTTTGATAGTACCATACCCTACTGAGACCTATCCTGAACCCAGCGTGGAGTGGCTAGGATGGCACTGGGCAGCTCCAGGGCCCTGGGAAGTGGAGGAGAATGTTCTTTTGAGGATTGATTATTCAGTCAGTCAGAAACACTTGCTAAGAAATGTAGCCTCAGATCTTGGTTGGCCACTGCCAAACTATAAAAGTAGATTTAAAAAGGGAAGAGGATGTGGCAGAGGGAGAAGTGCTGCAAAAAACATCTGACCAGTTTCTAGTTTTGCCAAACATTGAATTTGATCTCATGGCAACATGAAAGTTGGGGCAGTGGGGCTGACGTGGTGGTTCATGCCTGTAATCTCAGCACTTTGGGAGGCCGAGGCAGGTGGATTACCTGAGGTCAGGAGTTTGAGACCAGTCTGGCCAACATGCTGAAACCCTGTCTCTACTAAAAATATAAAAATTAGTCGGGTGTGGTGGTGCATGCCTGTAATCCCAGTTACTCCAGAGGCTGAGGCAGGAGAACCCAGCAGGCAGAGATTGCAATGAGTGGAGTTTGCACCACTGCACTCCAGTGTGGGTGACAGAGGGAGACTCTGAACAAAAATTAAAAAACAAAACAAAACAAAAAAAACCAGTTGGGGAGTGGAAAGAGCATGGCTTTGGTGTCAGACACACTGGGTGGGAATGCCAGCTGTGCCACCTACCTAGTGATGCTTGGGCAGGTTACTCAGCCTCGCCTCTATTCCCCCATCTGGAAAATGAGAATGATGGCAATAGTAACTTACATTTATTGAGAATCCACCATCTGCCACATGTGCACTGTACTAGATTCTGACACTCAAGTTCATGTCCTCATAGAGCGTATGTTTTAACTGAAGCATGAGGAGAGATGAGGCAGTTCCCAAATAATCCAGAGAGGTATGGACCGTGATGCACACAAGAAGGAAGTGAAGGGTGGTATGACAGAAAGTCACTGCCAGGGTTGGAAGTACCCACTGTAGCTAGAGTGAAAAGGGATGGGCTCTCTGAGGAAGTGACATTTAAGCTGGGAGATGAAGGAATAAAGGAGCCAGCTTTTAGGGTCAAGTCTTTACCATGAGCCACAGACACCGACCCTTAAATGCAGGGCCTCACGTGAGGTAAGCAGTAATGTTATCCCAATTTTATGAGTGAGAAACTGTGGCACAGAGAGGTTAAATATCTCATCCAAGGTCACGTATCTAGCAAGGGACTAATAGGGACTTTAACCAAGACTTTCTGACACCAAATCCCTTGCCCACCCCTCCTTCCTTCCTTCCCTCCCTCCCTCCCTCCCTCCCTCTC
>NW_016803289.1:806859-857424 GCF_001698545.2 Rhinopithecus bieti
CTTCCTTCCTTCTTTCCTGCCTGCCTGCCTGCCTGCCTGCCTTCCTTCCTTCCTTCCTTCCTTCCTTCCTTCCTTCCTTCCTTCCTTCTTTCTTTTTGCAGGGAAGGAGGTGGGGGTCTCACTTTTTTGCCCAGGCTGGAATGCAGTGGTACGATCATAACTTACTGCTGCCTTGACCTCCTGGTCTCAAGTGATCTTCCTGCCTCATCTTCCCAAGTAGCTGGCACAGCAGATGTGTGCCACCATGCCTGGCTAATTTTTGTATTTTTAGTAGAGACAGGATTTTACCAACTTGGGCAGGCTGGTCTTGAACTCCTGAGCTCAGGTGATCCACTCGCCCTGGCCTCCCAGAGTGCTGGGACTACAGGCATGAGCCACTGCGCCTGGCTCCTTGCTCCTTTCTTTACTCTCACTTACCTCACACATATTCGCGCTGAAGCTCAAATATGAATATAAGCAAAGCATCCAGCCTGACTTGACATACAGCAGATGCTTTTAAATGTCAGCCTTGCTCTTAGTCCCACTCTCCCTTGTCTGATCTTTCAGGGTGACTTCCCTAGAGTCTTCAGGGTGAGCCACTAGAGAGCAGGCCCCCAAGCCTCAATCCTGAAGGGTTCTATGGGTTTCTATATTGAAATAAATCTATATGATATGGAAATGGTTCTACAGCTGGAACTCCACCCCTTCATCGAGGCAGCCTGGCAAAGGGACAAGGGAAGTAGGGATGAGATGAGGGCAGGAACACATGAATCCTTACATAGACTTCCAGGAGAGCTCAACAGAATGTTGAAGGGATGAAAAGTGATTCCACAGGCTAGGACTCTTAAGGCAGGTTTTTAACCCTGCCCTGTCCTCACCTCCCCTTCCCACTCTGGCATGCTCCTAATCCCATCTCCTGCTCTGCATCTCCCGAGAACTGATGCCTCAGAGATGAAAGCCAAGAGAACGCAACAAGCCATCGGCGGTGCTCACTCAATTGATTTTTACACAAAATTTGCCTTCATGCACGAACGATGGAAAATGATCCCATAAATAATGAATAACAAAAACAAATGCAGGGAGGAAATCAATAGTCACACACTTGATACTGCAGGGAGATAGGAGAGGAAAATATGGAGCCCATTCCAGCTAAACGGCACCCCGGGGAACCCCTTTCTAGCTCTTCCTGCTGGGGAGGGAGAGGCACATCTTGCCCTGGCAAGCCCCCAGAGCCAGTGAATTGAATCCCTGCTGGGGAGACTGGAAGAATTGAGTCTTATGGAGCCTCTGGCTTCAGTAGACCTTAGGGAGGTCTGGACTTTTCCCAGTGTTGGAGTAGATCTCAAGACATTGGAACCACAGACCCTTTAAGGGGTGCTCTAAATTCTAGCCCACAGACAAGGATACATACCCTTTCTCAGAGCTATCTATGACCTCAGGAGCTGGAACGGTCTTTCACAGCTGCCAAAAGGCTTCCATGCTCTCTCCCAGGTTCCTCCCTTTATCTAATCACAGCAGTAGCCTCCGGATCTGGTTACTCACTCAGCTGCAACAAAGGCCCCCAGTGTGGTGTGGGGATAGGGGTTTGAACCCATTTACCCTGCCTATGTGACTTTTGGTAAGTCACTTAATCTCCCTGAGCTTTAGTTTCTTCCTCTGTAAAATGGGACTCTTTACTATGGGACTTGTGAAAATAAACACACACACACACACACACACACACACACACACACACACAAACAACCCCCCCCACAAAATCTCTTGTGCTGGTAGGAGGAATAAAATGGCTCCTGCCTGGGCTATAGTAAATGGCCAAAATAAGCTAAGTAAAATCATCCTCAAATGATATCCAAAATCTGTGCCCTTCCTCCATATCCGCTGCCACTGAGTTCAGGGCGCCACCACCTCATGACTGGTGTGGGCAGTAGCCTCTGAATTAGTCTCTCTGCCTCTGGTCTCTTTCCTCCTGTTTCTTGATCCTCACGGTCCTCATGCTCCTGAACAACATGTCTGATTATGTCATACCTCTTTTTAAAAAAGTTTTAATTGTATTCAATTTCTTTGACTAGGTGTTACATTCACATAGTTTAAAATTGAAGAGATGCATAATAGAATACAGCGAAAATTCTTCTTTCTACTCTTCCCATCCACCCAGAGCTATTATCAATGTCTTTGTGTATCTTTCCAGAGATGTTTTATTAATTATAAGACTATATTTGCTCATATACATGTTTATGTATGTGTGTATAAATATATATTTATGGATTTGTGTTTTCATGTATTCTTTCTCTCTCTAGATGGTAACAATCAATGCATATTGTTCTATACTTCTCTTATTACACTTGTTATATCTTGGAGTTTATTCCCTGTCAGTATATAAGGAATTCACTGATTTTTTGACAATTATCCATTGTATTCCATTCTATGGATGTACCATAATTTATCTAACTAATCCCTGTTAATAGAATTGAGTTTTGTTTTTTCCAGTCTTTTGCTTTTGTGAGCAATGCTATTATAACTAATCTTGTTCATAGGTAATTTTACAATATATTGATAGGATAAATCCCTAAATGTATAATATAACTGCCTTGTCAAAAGGGATGTACATTTTTACTTCTGGTAGATATTGCCAATTTGTGCTCCATAAAGGTTATGCCTTGAGTGCACTCACCAGTAATGTGTGAAACTACCTGTTCCCGCAACTCTTGCCAGCACTCCCAGGAAATCTGAAGCATGTTACACAAGTTCCTTTACCTATCTTTTCAGCCTCCACTCCACTTACAGTTGGCAGGAACTCTCTGCTCCAAATACTCAGAAGTATCACTGTATCCCCATTGTGTCATACTTTCTAGCTGCTGTAGCTCACATGCTGTTTCCTCCATGCATCCTTCAAGTCCTTGCCTAAGTGCAACTGCCTATGTGCTACTTCCCTATCTTCCCTAGGCTGAATCAGTCAGTAGCTCCTTTCTCTGTTCTCCCACAGTCTTGTGTACATGAGATTTTTTATAGCACTTAGCATACTTGAAATATTTGTTTACCTGCTTACATTCTAGGTCTTACTCTTCTCTGTATATCCTCAGTGAGAACTGTAAGCTCTGAAATAATGCATACTGGATGGACATGCAAGGCACTGTACTAAATCCTGTCAGGGGAACAATGAGGAAAAAGGCAGGAACCTTGCTCTTGAGGAACTGGCAGAGCTTTTAGAACTCCCTGGCTCGGGATAAGTGGATGCCTGTTCATTTTAATAATTTCTATAGCTGTCACAGAATTCACATGAATCTTGCCATAAATTATATACGGAGGTGAGGGAATGCATCTGCACCCTGGAGAGAGGAGCTCACACACCCAAGCCAATCCCAATCTTCTTTTTGTTGTTGTTTTTGGTTTTTGAGACGGAGTTGTGCTCTTGTAGCCCAGGCTGGAGTGCAATGGCATGATCTCAGCTCACTGCAACCTCTGCCTCCCTGGTTCAAGCGATTCTCCTGCCTCAGCCTCCCGAGTAGCCAGGATTATAGGCACCCGCTACCACACCTGTCTAATTTTTGTATTTTTAGTAGAGAAGGGGTTTCACCATATTGGCTAGGCTGGCCTCGAACTCCTGACCTCAGGTGATCTACCCGCTTTGGCCTCCCAAAGTACTGGGATTACAGGCATGAGCCACCGCACTGGCCTCCCGATATTAAATAAGCCTGCCTTCCTTCCTTCTTTCCTTCTTTCCTTCCTTCCTTCCTCCCTCCCTTCCTCCCTTCCTTCCTTCCTTCCTTCCTTCCTTCCTTCCTTCCCTCCCTCCCTCCTTTCTTCCCTCCTTCCTTTTTTCTTTCTTTCCTTCCAAACAGGTGAGGAAAAAAATAACTTTGCCAAAGTAAATAGGCAACTTTGAAATGTCAAGTGCATGACAATAACGCATTGCTCAGCTCTCTGCTTCTCAGAGGACATATTTCATCATAAGGCCAAACCAGATAGTCAGATGCCAAGAAGTGACAGCAAGCACAGTTTATAGTTCAAGAAACCACACAAGGAAGGAGAAAAGTTGAGATGAAAAGAAGCAAATACTGAAAAGTTAAGCTTGAGTATGCTGGGACCAGTCACAGAACTAAACTAGAGGAGAATTTTGAGCTTCTCATTCTCTTGACTACCTGATTTGAAACCCCAAACCTATCAGAGGAGCCTGATCCTTAATGTGGATTATTATTTTATAAATTATTAAGAAGGGCAATATCTCTCCATTTACTGAATGTCATAACAAAAGAGATAGGAGGGAAACCAAGACATTGTCTACCCAAAGAGCCCCTCATTTGGACAGTGTAAAGTCACTAAATAATTCAGCAGCTATTTGAAAGTATAGTGTTTTGTAATTTCGACAGAACCATCTTAGTCTGGCTCTCTGTAGTGCAGAATTTTAAAAAGATGCTCGCCTTAGTGAAGATCTATTTCTAGGAGAAATGAGGTTTGGTAGAAACGCTGGTCAGGAGAAAGAGGGCTGTCTAATTAGAGAGGCTTGTGTTTACTCTGATTTTAAATTTTCATGAAACTGCTGAGTCTAACCATTTTCTAGTAATATCTTTTATTTCTTTCTCTGTGCCCACATGTTTGTGCTATGATGGTACCTGTCTGCATCCTGTATGCCCATGGAAAGGGAAACCGTTGTGTGTGAGTTGACTGTTACTTGCTGACAGAAAGAAGAATGGAGCAAACAAGTGTAGCCATGAGGAACTGTTGCGGTGAGGCTGATCATGTCCTGGTCCGGCTTATTCAGAAACACCACCTGGCCGGGAGTGGTGGCTCATGCCTGTAATACCAGCACTTTGGGAGGCCAAGGTGGGCGGATCACCTGAGGTTGGGAGTTCTAGACCAGCCTGACCAACATAGAGAAAACCCATCTCTACTAAAAGTACAAAATTAGCCGGGCGTGGTGGACATGCCTGTAATCCCAGTTACTGGGGAGTCTAAGGCAGGAGGATCGCTTGAACCTGGGAGGCGGAGATGTTTGGTGAGCCGAGATCGTGCCATTGTACTCCAGCCTGGGCAATAAGAGCAAAACTCCATCTCAAAAAAACAAAACAAAACAAAACAAAAAACAGAAACACCACCTCATCAACGCCTGGAAGAGGGCGCCTCCTGCTGGAGCTGGGGTGGAAAGAAGCAAAGCAGAGAAGGACTGATCCTAAAGGAAGCCACCAAAGTGTTATTATTTTTTTTGTTCATTTATTTCTGACCTCACTATAGAGAGGATTTCATGCAGTTTATCGTGGTACAGGAAAACTTAAAACATTCTGAGTATGACTGGAAGACAGTATAGCATTATAAATAAGAGACTACTGCATTGGTATCTAGGCTCTACCACTCATAGGCTGCATGAACTTGGGCAGATGACTTAATCTGTGTGCTTCAGTTTTCCAATCTTTAAGATGTGGATCATAACCATGCTTACCTCCCAGGGTTGCTGTGAGGATTATGCCAGAAAATAATGTGAACTAGCAGAACAATACCTGGCACATGGTACGTTCTCAGTACTATGATGATTCCTTTGTCCTCAGCTCCTCTGACTCTAAGACTTAGGGTAAGTAAGTAGCTAGTTACAGGGAACAGAGCCCTGTGTTCAATGTGACTATTGAGTGAGAGCCTTCTGCAAGTACTTATTGGCAAGACAGACTTCTGTGGATGAGTTATGTAAGTGGCATCCCAGAGGTCCCGGCATGGATGCAAACCAATTAAGTTAAGCACTTACCACAATCACAAGTGCAACTCATAGGTTTAAAAGTGGGAAGAGAGTACATGTGAACTTGGCTCTGTAGTACTTTGCTTTGTCAAACCTATTAGAAATATAGCCAATGAATTCTTCACTCTCGTTCTAAATTTTGGAGCACTTTTTAATCTAATGAGGCATAGAGTTCTTGATCTACCTCTTATTAGCTGAGCAACCTTTTAAAATACTCTCTAAGATGCCATTTCCTCATCTGTATTTAAAAAATTTAATGCAGGAATCAGAAATCACCATAGGAATTTTGAAGCACAAAGGGAGTTAACACTGGAATTAAGTACTTTAAAAATTATTGGAAGGGTTGAAGGCGGGGTTCTAGATTGAGTATGTAGAAATGACTCCTGAAACATTGCAGATAATTATGTGACCTTTTTCACAATCAGGATGATGAGGAACCAGCAGCTTGCCACCGGCGTACCCGAGGTCCAGAACACACCATCTCAGGTACTATTCACACTATTCAGACATCAGCCTCCACTGCCACTGTAAGTATCTGGACACTGGACCACTGAAATCAGTTGCCAACCCTGCTACAAATGCCTCTGAAAGCTGTAGATGAGACATTAGTATCTCCATAATTTTTCTTGCAAGGTGAAAAACAGCAAACATAGCAGGAAATTGCCCTTTCCCTCATTTCTGCCTCCTGAATCTTGCCCAGATGCTTTTACTCCATGGAATCTAGCTCACATCTAGACCCTCACTGCAAGGAATTCAGGAAAGGAGCTATTTTCTAGCCTTTGGAAAACAGAAAGATCCCTCAAAGAAGGTGGAAATTGGTGCTAAGTACCAAATGACCATATCCATCCCAGAAAGTCATCCTTGTAACTATGTTATAGAGTTATTGTAGGGATTAAGATAATAAAATACATTGAAGACTGCCTAGCAAGTGGGTAATCAATAAATTAATTATTTCTACCACTACTTCTGCAGTGGGATTCAATACTTCATCTTCTAAAAATACACAAAGGCAATCATGCTTTCTTCAGCTGCCAGGCTAATTTTGCTAGGGTGGGAGAATTCTCTACTTAGCTCAGAGGCCTCAGTGGCCTCAATGTCGCCCTTCCTACCTGAGATCATGCCACAGGTGGCTATTAAAGCCATCCTTGTCTATGTGCAAGAGCCTTGGAGAATGCTTCCAGGTCATGCCTCCTCTCACTCATTCAAAAACCCCTCTCCCTATCCTGAACTCTACAGTTTCCATCCTGTTGCTTCAGGCCCAGTTTCTGATTCTCTGCTTGACCCCCTCCTAGTGACACTTGAGCCAAATGAATTGCTTGGCTTTATCCCAATTTCACCTCTGGCTGGTGTTATTCCCACCCCATATGCAGCCTAGGCCTTGGAACCCTGTTCTAGGAATGCAGCCTAAGATTCCTAGGACAGGAGTTCAGCAAATAAACTATATATAATCAGACAGAAAATGAAAGAATGACAAAAAAAGAAACGGAAAAAAATTAGCCAGGCATAGTGGTAGGCACCTGTAGTCCCAGCTACTTGGGAGACTGAGGCAGGAGGATCACTTGGACCTGGGAGGCAGAGGTTGCATGAGCCAAGATCGCACCCACTCCAGCCTGCTGGGTGACAGAGTGAGACTCCGTCTCAAAAAAAAGAAAAAAAAAAAAAGGTCCACAGAGCTCCAACATAAAGCTCTAGTAAAACAGGTTGGTCCAAGGCAAACACATATAAGAAATGGGGAAAATCGATTTTCAATGCCTTTCCACCCCCATTTTATTGCTGTTCTTGAGTGTTTCTCAATTACATATTGAGCTTGGGAGTTGCCCTTTTACTCAGGATTATAACAGACATTCTCAACAAAGCTTAGTTATTCTGTATTTCAATTTTGTTCAGGATCTTAGAAAGTGATAGAATGGTCAGTTAGTTCAGGGATTCTCAAGCCTGCTTCTGCCTTAGCTCAGCTCATTTGAATCAGAATCTCAAGGCGGCAGGTGAGGTCTGGGCAACGATATTTTCAAAAGCTGTTGAGGAAGAATAGTTACAGTGTGCCGGGTACATTGTAGAGTCGAGAACCACAGGGTTAACTAATCTGACGACCTAAGTGGGGTTGATGTATTAATGTGTGCAAATGTCTTTTTTTTTTTTTTGAGACGGAGTCTCGCTCTGTCGCCCAGGCTGGAGGGCAGGGGGGCTATCTCTGCTCACTGCAAGCTCCGCCTCCCGGGTTTACGCCATTCTCCTGCCTCAGCCTCCCGAGTAACTGGGACTATAGGTGCCCGCCACCACGCCTGGCTAATTTTTTGTAATTTTTAGTAGAGACGGGGTTTCACCGTATTAGCCAGGATGGGCTCAATCTCCTGACCTCGTGATCTGCCCGCCTCGGCCTCCCAAAGTGCTGGATTACAGGAGTGAGCCACTGCGCCTGGCCTTAATGTGTGCAAATGTCTTAATATACTGCCCCTACTAGGACAGTTCTATTTCTCTTTGGGGACTGTCTGCAGACGGTACCATAAGTCTATTTCTCTTTGGGGACTGTCTGAAGACGGTACCAAAAAGTAATTTCATTATGGCATCTCCAGGCCCCATGGCAGTATAAAGCAATAGGTAAAGTTTTGGGATGGGACAATATTTTAATATCCCTTGGGTTATATCATTCAAGCAGGTCACTTTTCCATGTATGCAGAGAACCAGACCTGGAAGCTAATATTTACTTATTGATAAAAAATATTTTATTCTGTAAATGAAATTATACTTTATTTTTCTGTGTAATCCTGAGCAAGTTACTTAACCTCTCTTAGTTCTTTCTTTATTTAATATGAAGAATAATAGTAGTGACCTCAGAGAGTTTTACTGTGAAAATTATATGTAAAGTACCTGGCACCTTAGAAGTGAAAAATAAATTTGACCTATTACTGGATGATCATTTATTTATTGGCACTGTGTTTAGGAGCCATTTGAAAACTAGGTGATGTGAGCAGGTAAATAAATTGGATATTCTCATGTCTGTGATCAATGGAAGAAATTAAAGTGTTTCCTTCCAGGAACCCCTGGAGTGCTACTCAGCATGGAATAACCTTAAAGGAAATTTCCAATAACGATGGCAAGTTTAGGGTTACTTACTGGGTTTGTATATCCAAGTCGAACTGCCCTGCTTGGAAGTTGCAGAGTCAACGGAACAGGTAACATGTTCTGAGTTGTTTGCTCCACCACTTTTCACATGAACTAGATTACCCAGGTTTGTTATATGAATAAGGCCAACATAGACACAGAAAGACAAAGGGTGATGGGAAATCCAAGATGTTCTAAATACCATACATTCGCCAGGGCATGAATGGCAATCCTGAAAATTTAGTTAATAGCAATCTAGGTTATCAGGTTGCTGTTTCAGTATTCCAGGGCTTATGCTGGAGTCACCCTTATTTTCCTTAATAGCAGCCCCAAAGCAAAAGAGTAGTGATATAGGTATATTGTTGTAATTGTTCTATTTTATTCCATTTGACCCTTGAGTATTACAGGGGTTAGGGTCACCAATCTCCTGCTCAGTCAAAAATCCGCGTGTAAGTTTTGATTTTTCCAAAACCTTAACTACTAATAGCCTACTCTTGACTGGAACTCTTACCAAAATAAACAGTTGATTAACACATATTTTGTATGTTATATGTATTATATACTGTGTTTTTACATAAATAAGTTAGAGAAAAAAGTGTTATTAAAATTATATGGAAGAGAAATACAAAAAAAAAAAAAAAAAAGAAACAGCTCATGTACAAAAATGCCAGGTAGACTATGAAGTGTTGCTCATTGATTTCATGAGCCATGATGAGCACTTACTGTGTACTTTGTGCTGGGCACTGAGGTAGTGCTATGAAGAAAAAGGTAAGACATAGACCCAGCCCTCAAGAGGACAGGGACTCCTGGGAGACTGACCAAAGAAGAGATAATTATTTTTATTTATTTTGAGACAGGGTCTTGCTCTGTCACTCAGGGTAGAGTGCAGTGGCATGATCACAGCTCGTAGCAGGCTCAATCCTCCTACCTCAGCCTCCTGAGCAGCTGGACTACAGGCACACGCCACCACGCCATTAATTTTTGTATTTTTTTTTTTTGTAGGGACAGGATTTTGCCATGTTTCCATGTTGCTCAGGAGACAATTATTAAATAATGAAGTTGAAAGTAATAGTTTCAGGCAGGACGTGGTGGCTCACGCCTGTAATCCCAACACTTTGAGAGGCTGAGGTGGGTGGATCACTTGAGGCCAGGAGTTCAAGACCAGCTTGGCCAACACGGTGAAACCCCGTCTCTACAAAAAATACGGAAATTATCTGGGCATGATGGCACATGCCTGTAATCCTAGTTACTCAGGAAGCTGAGGCATGAGAAATGCTTGAACTCAGGAGGCCGAGGGTGCAGTGAGCCGAGATCGGCCCACTGCACTCCAGCCTGGGTGATAGAGACTCTGTCTCAGAAAAAAAAAAAAAAAAGAGAAAGTGACGGTTTTAGGACGATTTCATAATATTGAAAGAATAAGAAGACATGGCCGGGCGCGGTGGCTCACGCCTGTAATCCCAGCACTTTGGGAGGACGGGTGGATCACGAGGTCAACGTCTCTACTAAAAAATACAAAAAACTAGCCGGGCGAGGTGGCGGGCACCTGTAGTCCCAGCTACTCGGGAGGCTGAGGCAGGAGAATGGCGTAAACCCGGGAGGCGGAGCTTGCAGTGAGCTGAGATCCGGCCACTGCACTCCAGCCTGGGCCACAGAGCGAAACTCCGTCTCAAAAAAAAAAAAAAAAGAATAAGAAGACATTGAGTTAAAATGTAGGATACAAGGTGGTATATAGAGTGTAATTCTCCTGATATTGAAATATGCTTAGAAAAAAGATGGAAAAGAAATACAATATGTAAAAATGCCAGCTAGTAATTTTATCAAAGTGGTGAGATTATGGCTAGATTTATTTCCCTTCAGTTCTATCATCTATCATCTATCTATCTATCTATCTATCTATCTATCTATCTATCTATGTGTTTTTGTTTTTGAGACAAGGTCTTACTCTGACACCCAGGCTGGAATGCAGTGGCTTGATCTCATCTCATTGCAGTCGCAACCTCCCTGGGCTCAGGTGACCCTCCCACCTCAGCCTCCCAAGTAGCTGGGACTACAAGTGTGTGCTACCATGCTTGGCTAACTTTAAAAAAAAATTTTGTAGAGACGGGGTTTTGCCATGTTGCCCAGGCTGGTCTCTAATTTCTGGACTCAAGCAATCTGCCAGCCTGAACCTCCCAAAGTGCTAGGATTACAGGCATGAGCCACCAAGTCTGTCTCAGTTCTCTACATTTTTTATATATTATTTTCTTAATGAAGAACTTAAACACAAATTTTTTTAAATGAACACTCATTTTAAAAAGATGTCCTGAAATGAAATCAGATATGATCTAACTCTCTATCTCTTTGTTACCTCCAACTTCATACCTGCCGCAGTTTAGATTTCCTGAAAGCAAAGACTGAGATATACACTTGAGTCAGATGTTTTCTTTGGTAAGTGATCCCAGGAAGCTTAACTGAAAGAATGAGGAAAATGAGACACAACGCAGAAAAGCTAATAATACATTTGATAACTTTGGGCTGGTTATCACTGGCACAACTGGAGCCCAGCCTCCCTGGAGACCCTCTGAGGAACAAGGTACATGGTGCCTCAGTGGAACTGTCCCTCTGAAAGATGGGAAGCTGGGCACTTATCCACTCACTCCTATGCCCAACTATGGTGTGCCTGGGCTAGGTGCCATCCTTAGCCTTGGAGAAAGCCTGAAGGCAGAATAGCTGACAGACATCAGAGGGGGCACATAAAGTGACCCTGTGCAAAGACCTACCCACCACAGCGCTGAAATCACACACAGGCAGGGCACAGAAAGCCCCTGCAATATCCAAACAGGTCTCCACTGAAGGGTTCTGTCCTCACGTCTCCTGTGCGGTGTTTATCAACAACTCAGAAATCCGGAAGGCTGGCAAATTCAGGAACAGCACAGAGTTGGGAGAAAAAAATTCAATGAGTACCAAGTTCTGAAAGATCTCAAGAGATTGGAATGGTGAACTAGATTTAAGGGTAGAATTTAAATAGGCAGGGATGCAAATTAAAAATTCATATATAGTTCCAAATAAATGCAAAGGGAAAGGATTGGAAAACATGGCTTAACAGATGAAGATTTTAAGCAACCAAAATACACGTGGGTTTGAGTTAAACCTGAACATAATATGTGTTTAGGTTTCTGTTTCCAATAGAAATTTTATTCCATCTCACATTGCAATTCTGTTCTGAATGAGAGAATAAAAGACCCATGGGACTCTCAACCAGTAGCAAGCTGGGCTGGGTGTGGGTTCCACCGTAGAAGGTGGTACTCCACCATTGGGTACCTGGATGCACAGGCTAACCAACTGGAGCAGGGTACAGGAGAATCCCCAGTGTTGCCTGTGAGTGATAGAGAGGCAGAAACCATGTTCTTTTGGTTGAAGGGACTGAGGGAGCTTAGCCCAGAAAAGAGAACCCTCAGAGAGGCAGGAGCGGAGGCAAGACAGGAGTGCTTACCTCAGATATCTCAAGTACCGAGCATGGTGGCTTGTCTGTAATCATGCCTGTAATCCCAGCACTTTGGGAGGCCAAGGAGGAAGGATTGCTTGAGCTCAGGAACTCAAGACCAGTCAGGGCACATAGCACAACCACATCTATACGAAAAAAGTACAAAAATTAGCCAGGTGTGGTGGCACATGCCTGTGGTCCCAGCTACTTGGGAGACTGAGGTGGGAGGATGGCTTGAGCCCAGCAGGTCAAAGCAGTGGTGAGCTATGATTGCGCCACTGCACTCCAGCCTGGGTGACAGAGTAAGACCCTGCCTAAAAAAAGAAAAGAAATATCTCAAGGGTGCTTGAGGGGAAGCAGTGAGAGGGAGGAGGCATTATGGTCGAAAGCATGGGATGTAGACTTAGACACACTTGGGTGTGTGGGAATCCCATTATGGTGGTTGCTGACTCCCTAGCCTTGGTCAGGTTGTCTGTAAAATGACACACTAATGATGCCTATGTCATGTGGTTGTTGTGTGGATCAAATGAGATGTACACATAAATTGCTTAGCACAGTATCTACACACATATAAGAGATGCTCAAATAATGGTAGCTAGGCACTTACATGAAAGAGGAATTTGACTTGATTTCTGTGGCCACACATTGTTGACCTGAGACAACTAGAAGTAAGTGATTTGAGCTCAATCTATAGAAGGCCTCTGACACCATTAGAGTGATCCAAAAATTAGATAGACTGCCTTTGGAAGAATAAAGTCCCCAGTACTGGCCATAGCCAGTCAGATGGCCTCTGGCTGAACCCTTGGAGGAGATTCCAGAGCTCTTTAAGCATACATCTGGACTCTTCACTAGGCCTCTGCCATGCCCTGTGTTCAGCCTGGAGTCACCAGTGGTGAAGGTTTCCATGGGAACCACAAAGGGTTCAGAATTCTGTGTCTGAACACTGCATCCCAGAGGGAAGAGACAAGCACTGAAGTAGTCTCCTCAGTAATAGTATGCATTTTTTAAACTGTCTAATTAAATATTAACCCCAGAGACAGAGCATTAATGGGTCTCCTATGTAAACTGTGTGCATCTCATAACCATCCGGGAAAGGGCTTAGGTAGATAGAACACTCCAAGGAAATTAAACCTATATACACATCTTCTTACTCCTTGCCATCATGACAAATGGCACAGAGGGCTGCCCTGGGGTCACTGCCCTCTTCGTATCTCCGTTATTGAGCAGAGCAGCCCTTCCACTGGTGCTTCAGGTGAAGTAGGGTGGGGGTGTCATGAGGAAGGGCCTGGAGCAAACTTGACATCTTTGATCCTTTTCTGCCTTCCTTTCTCACCTACTTTTTCTTCCATCTGTGGAATTCCAAAATAATAGATTCGGTAGAGGGGATGGAGGCAAAGGGTGAAAGAAGTAGAGAGGCGATTTAGGGATTAAACATAGGCGTGGTGGGAGACAGTGGAGTAACTGGGAATCAGAAGACATAGGTTTTTGCCTAAGCTTTGTGATCTTGGACAAATTTCATTGATCACTCTGGGCCCCAGGCTTTCTTGAAAAAAGAAAATGAGGATCTGAATGAAAGAGATTTATTTCATTTTTAGAGACAGGATCTAGCTCTGTTGCCCAGGCTGGAGTGCAGTGGCATGATCATGGTTCACTGCAGCCTTACACTCCTGGGTTCAATCGATCTTTTTGCCTTGGCCTCCCAAGTAGCTAGGACTCTAAGCACAAACCACCACACCCAGCTAAGTTTTTTAATTAATTAGTTTTATTTCTTGTAGAGAAGAGGTCTTGCTACGTTGTCTAGGCTGGTCTCAAACTCCTGGTCTCAGGCAGTCCTCTTGCCTCTCCAAATGCTGGGATTACAGGTGGGATCCACTGTGCCTGCCCAAGCAAACACTTCTGAAGATCTCCTATGTGCCTGGGTACAGTGATGAATAAGGCCTAGTTTCTTACTTTGAGGAGCTCACTGTATAGATCACAGGGTCTTAATCTGGAGTCCATGTATCCTTAGGTGGTCAAAGTATGACCTTCCAGGAATCTGTGAAATCTTTGCATTTGCACATCAAATTTGTGTGTTTTTTTTGTTTTTTTTTTTTTTGTTTTGTTTTGTTTTGTCAGGGAGGGCGGGGACTTGCTTTCTTCAACTTCAAGTTCTTTTTATTTTGAGATGGTGTCTCGCTCTGTGTCCCAGGCTGGAGTGCAGTGGTGCGATCTCAGCTCACGGCAGCCTCCACCTCCCAAGAAATTCTCCTGCCTCAGCTTTCCAAGTAGCTGGGATTACAGGCGCCCACCACCACACCTGGCTAATTTTTGTATTTTTAGTAGAGACGAGGTTTCACCATGTTGGCTGAGCTGGTCTCAAACTCCTGACCTCAAGTGATCCACCTGCCTTGGCCTCCCAAAGTGCTGAGATTACAGGCATGAGCCACTGTGCTTGGCCTCTTCAAGTTCTTATAGGGATTCATGACCCTCCAAACAATTAGGAATCCCGGGCCCTCTTTCAGTTCTTCCCAAACTTCCCTCTGTCATTTGTGTGCTCTTTATCATCTTTGCCATATCTGCACATCACTTGTGCATAATTTAATTTTTCTTTAAAATAAAATTGGATGCAAGATACCTACTTTGACAAAACCCATGAAATTGTGAGTTGGTGATATATAATGTAGATATATAAAACAAATCCATTAAAATAAAAATAAAAAATGTTCTTTAGCATGCTATCCCAAATAACCCTCCATCACCACCGATGCTGCACATCTCATCAGCAGCAGCAAGCACTGGTCTGGTGGTTCCCTCAAAACCCTTCCAGCTGCAGGCACATTAGAAATTTTCCACCCACCTTACATCCACCACTCCTCAAGCTCCCCTGTAACCAGTCAAGGGACAGATATGAACGTCACGCCTTTCCCCATTGTCTAACTTTGTGATCAGACATCCTTTAAGGCAGCTGCCAAACCCCAGCGTTGTCCCCACACCCAGGCCGGCAGCAGGGGACCCCGCGTCTCCACCTTGAGGCTCCACCTTGACCCTCCCCTCCCTGCTGTGGAGGCCTGCGCTCCTGGCCTTGCCGCCGCCTGGCTGACTTTCTCGTGAGTGACAGGGGCTGGCAGAAGGCTGGCAGTGAGTGGAAGCAGTCCTGACACCCGAGCTGTGTGCGACGCGCTAATTACACTGATGTGGGGTCTGGGCCGCGCAGTCCTTTGCTCAGAGGAAGGATGCGATGCAGGCGCGGGGAGCGAGCGGCACTACAGAGGAAACGCGGGAGCAGCAGCACCTAGGCGCATCCATAATTTATAAAATGCCAGCAGCAACAAAGGCAAAGAGGGACCAGAACCAGGAGAACAGAATAGCATAAAGCTTTTAATGGTCTTTTTCTATTAATGTCAGATGGGCGACCGTTTTTCAAGTGGGTGGAAGGGTTCCAAGGCCCTACAGTTCAGTCACAAAAGCTAAATGCTGCCATTTACCCCTCCTCCCTAAGCTTTACCGAAGAGTTTAGTTGTCCTAGAAGCCAAATGTAATATTTGAGGTTCATGCGGGCATCTGATTCTTCTAAAGGAGCTGCCTTTAGAAGAATCTAAAGAACTATAACTGGTTCTTTCGTGATTAGTTATTTTTCAGTGTAACTGAGAGCATCCATCTCTTTCCTCCTTGATTTGTAAGATTGTTTTTCTACTTTTAATATTCAGTGACGCTGAATATTACAGCGTCACTGTAATATTACAGCCCACAGAGGGCTACTCATGTGGAGGACGCATTAGGCATCAGAGATGTTCTTCATTCCAAGGTGTTCCTGGATTCAAGATGAAACCCTTGGAGAAAACTTGCCAATAAAGAATGTACAGGAAGAAAATATTGGCCAAGGACATTATTTTTCTACTTCGAATATGTTTGATATGTTGATCCAATGGGCAAGATACTTCTGGAGTATGATGATGGCTAGTACAAGTGTTTTATGATCAAAGAAAATTCCGGGTTTGGTGGATGGAATTAGGCCTAAATAACAAAAGAGCAAGGCTGGGCACAGTGGCTCACGCCTGTAATCCCAGCACTTTGTAAGTTCGAGGAGGGTGGATCATTAGGTCAGGAGTTCGAGACCAGCCTGGCCAATGTGGTGAAACTCCATGTCTACTAAAGATACAAAAAAATTAACCAGCGTGGTGGTGCATGCCTGTAATCCCAGATACTTGGGAAGCTGAGGCAGGAGAATCGCTTGAACCCAGGAGGTAGAGGTTGCAGTAAGCCGAGATCACACCATTGCACTCCAGCCTGGGCAAGAGGGCAAGCCTCCATCTCAAAACAAACAAACAAACAAACAGAAAAAAAAACCAATAAGCAGCCAAAGAAGAAATCATCCAGGCTGGGCATCGTGGCTCATATCTATAATCCCAGCACTTTGGGAGGCTGAGTGGGGCAGATCACCTAAAGTCAGGAGTTTGAGATCAGCCTGGCTAACATGGTGAAACCCTGTCTCTACTAAAAATACAAAGATTAGCCAGGCGTGTTGGAGTGCACCTGTAATCCCAGTTACTTGGGAGGCTGAGGGAGCAGGAGAATTGCTTGAACCTGGGAGGCAGAGGTTGCAGTGAGCCGAGATTATGTCACTGCACTCCACCCTGGGCGACAGAGTGAGACTCTGCCTCAGAAAAAAAAAAAAAAAAAAAAAAAAAGTCATCCAGGGTAACAAAAGGAAGAGAAATTGATGCCAAAGCAGATTTGAAATATTCACCAATCTCAGATCACTGATGCTTAATTTGGATGCCAGGATGACTCATTCCAGTATGTATTAGCTTCTTAGTGCTGCTGTAACAAAGTACTTCTTAGCAAAATTTCTTATCTAGCCAAATTTTCTAGATGGGTGGTTTAAACAACAGAAACTTCTAGAGGCTAGCATTCCTTGATAAGGTGTCCATAGGGTTGGCTCCTTCAAGACTCAGAAGGAAAATCCATTCCTAGTTCCTGATGTTTTCCTGGACATCTTTGGCATGCCATGAAGGTGTTTTCAATCTCTGTCTTCATCTTGGCATTCTCCCTGTGTGCACATCTCTGTTTAAATTTCCCATTTTAATAAGGACACAGTAATCTAGACCATCAGCAAAGATTCTATTTCAATTAAAGTCACAATCACAGGTACTGGGGGTTAAGGCTTCACTATCTTTTTTTCCAGGGATGCAATTCAACCCATAGCACAGTGTACGTTGTATTATTTTTCTACCTTCCCACAATTTCCCTAGACAAATTCTTCCATTCAGTCCATGTTAGAAGCTGGATGAGCCCTACATTCAAAGAATTTATAGTCTAAACCAACAACGTTGACATAACTAGCACAAGCGTGCCCCCAAAGAAGGAAACTTGACTTTTGAGAACAATTTGGCAAAATCTATTAAGGTTGAAGATGTGCATATCCTGTAACTCAGTCATTTCACATCTAGAGACACAAGAAGACATGCAGAGGGATGTTCACTGCACCACTGTTTACATTAACGAAAACCAAGAAACAACCTAAAGTTTCAGCAGTAGGGAAATAGGTAAATTGATTATGTGATTCTGTATGACAGATTAAATAAAGGCAACAGATCTATGTGTCACAACACCAATAAATCTCAAAAATATAGTATTTTCTTTTTTTTTGACAGGGTCTTGCTGTGTCACCCAGGCTAGAGTGCAGTGGTGTGATCTCGGCTCACTGCAACCTCCGTCCCACCAGGCTCGGGTGATGCTCCCACTTCAGCCTCCCGAGTAGCTGGGACTAATTTTTGTATTTGTAGTAGAGATGGGGTTTCACCATGTTGTCCAAGCTGGTCTTGAACTCCTGGGCTCAAGGGATCTGCCTGCCTCAGCTTCCCAAAGTGCTGGGATTATAGGCGTGAGCCACCACACCAGGCCAAAAATGTCTTCTTAATTTACATTAAGATAGTGGTTACTTCAAGGGGCTGGAAGGAAATGGAATGGTGAAGAGGCTCAAAAGTTATATCTACTGTAATATTTGGGTCTGGGACAAATACTTTTATTTATTTATTTATTTATTTTGAGATGGAGTCTTGCTCTGTTGCCTACAGGCTGGAGTGCAGTGGTAGGATCTCAGCTTACTGCAACCTCTGCCTCCCGAGTTCAAGCGATCCTTCTGCCTCAGCCTCCCCAGTAGCTGGGATTACAGGAGCACATCACCACGCCCAGCTAATTTCTTTGTATTTTTAGTAGAGATGGGGTTTCACCATGTTGGCCAGGCTGGTCTCGAACGTCTGACCTGAAGTGATCCACCTGCCTCGGCCTCCCAAAGTGCTGGGATTACAATGAGCCACTGCACCTGACCTGGGACGAATACTTTAAAATTTGTTAATTTGTGTGGTATGTCCTTGGTTTTATTACACTATTCTCTGTGCTTTTTTCTTTCATTGAAAATAATAATAAATTTAAACTGCTTTATGAAAACATTTTAGAGATCTACTATAGATTTTTTTAAGTTTTCACTTTTAAAAGAATTCACTTCATATGTTTACACAAATGTGTACATGAATTTTCATAGTATTATTGTTCATAATAGCCAAAAAGTGGAATCAACCCAAATGTCCATCAACTAGATGAATAGATAAACAATTTGTATGATGCTTATGAAATGGAATATTATTCAGCCCTAAAAATAAGTGAAGTGCTGATACATGCTACAAAATGGATAAGCCTTGAAAACATCATGCTAAAGAACATAAGACAGACACAGAAGAACACATATTATATATGATTCCTTTATATGAAATGTACAGAATAGACAAATCCATATAGAAAGTAGATTACTAGTTGTCAAGAGCTGGGGAGAGTGAGGAATAGGGAGTGACTACTAGTGAGTTTGGGGTTTCTTTGGGTATGATGAAAATATTTTGAAATTAGATAATGGTCATTGCTGCACATCTCTGTGGATGTACTAAAAACCACTGAATTATACTTTTATAGGGTGACTTGTATGGTATATGAATTGTATCTCAAAAATTTTTTTTTAAAGGATTCACTTATATGAGCAGGGTTCCTTTAATTAACAGTTCTCTTAGTACTTTGCTTTTGTGTTTGTTTTTGTTTTTAGTGCTGGGATTATAGGTGTGAGCCACCGCTCCCGGCCTCTCTTAGTGCTTTGAAAGACTGAGTATTAAAAGAGCATCTAGGCTGGGCGTGGTGGCTCACGCCTGTAATCCCAGCACACTGGGAGGCCGAGGTGGGAAGATCACGAGGTCAGGAGATCGAGACCATCCTGGCTAACACGGTGAAACCCCATCTCTACTAAAAATATAAAAAATTAGCCAGACGTGGTGGTGGGCACCTGTAGTCCCAGCTACTTGGGAGGCTGAGGCAGGAGAACAGTGTGAACCTGGGAGGCAGAGCTTGCAGTGAGCCAAGATCGCACCACAGGTCTCCAGCCTGGACTACAGAGTGAGACTCCGTCTCAAAAAAAAAAAAAAAAAGAGCATCTATATGCACAGAGAAGATCAAAATGTTAGGGATCATTATATCTCAGTGGTTGGATTAAAGG
This sequence comes from Rhinopithecus bieti, assembly GCF_001698545.2. Classification (NCBI taxonomy): domain Eukaryota; kingdom Metazoa; phylum Chordata; class Mammalia; order Primates; family Cercopithecidae; genus Rhinopithecus; species Rhinopithecus bieti. The sequence goes on from NW_016803289.1 coordinate 826,642, forward strand.
CAATCTTTTGGTCTTTTTGAAAAATTATTTTTCTAATTTTGTAAATGTTCTACAATAAACATTCTAATTTCACAATAATTTTTAAAAGAATTGTTTCAAGATATTAATTGCTTAACATAAGTGGACAGCACAGAAATTTATTTTTATTTATTTTTTAAAATTTTTATTATTTTATTTTATTTTCCCATAAGTTATTGGGGTACAGGTGATATGTGGTTACATGAGTAAGTTCTTTAGTGGTGATCTGTGAGATTTTGGTGCACCCATCACCTGAGCAGTATACACTGCACTCTATTAGTAGTCTTTTATCCCTTGCTCCCCAACACCCTTCCCCCCAAGTCCCCAAAGTCCATTGTATCATTCTTATGCCTTTGTGTCCTCATAGCTTAGCTCCCATATATCAGTGAGAATATACGATGTTTGGTTTTCCATTCCTGAGTTACTTCACTTAGAATAATAGTCTCCAATCTCATCCAGGTCACTGCAAATGCTGTTAATTCATTCCTTTTTATGGCTGAGTAATATTCCATCATATATATACATACCACAGTTTCTTTATCCACTCGTTGATTGATGGGCATTTGGGTTGGTTCCACGATTTTGCAATTGTGAACTGTGCTGCAATAAACATGCATGGCACACAGAAATGTAGAGCTAAAAGTAACAATAACTGCTAAAATTCATTGGGTGCTTACTTTGTGCCAAGTACTGTGCATTGTTGTGCATTGCTCACAAAGACAAGGACAAACCTCACTTTAAAAACATTGATTATGGGGCTCAGAAACATTAAGAAACTTGCCCAAGAGAATATAGCTAGGAAAAACTAGAGTTAAATTCCATCTTCAAAAGCCATAATTCTTAACTGCCACACTATCATGCCTCTGAAGACTGAAGCTCAGGCAGAAATGAGGCCATTCCAAACTTGGGAGCCCAGAGAAAAATGGGTGTTTGTTAATTCAACAACAACAAAATCCCCAAATCATTTACATGTATCTTTCCAGAAACACACCTGTTGTTTACTTTGTCATATTTGTCCATAATCTTTTTGCAACTCTTTCTCTAGAATTAAGTTAAAAAGAGAAAGATCTTGACATTTCTTCTTGCATACAATTAAGCGATTACTGGGATACATACAGGCCAATTCTAGTCTGGGATAACAAGGAAGTGTACAAGGTTATTTAACTACAAAGGCATTAGAATTCTCAGCTTGCTACATGTGCCCAGCACAAAGAAAAGTGGGTATTTGATTGCTCTCCAGTTTCTGTGTCTGGGGATTCAGCCAAATGGAATCATCCAGACTCAAAACATACTTTGGGGCCTGAATTTCCTATTTCAGCTGTCTCCACTAATCAAATGAGCCAGGTAGGGGAGGTGCACAGCTCACATGCTCCATCCATCAATATCCCAGGCTGAATTTTGGGATTTGAAACTCTAATTCAGAGGAAGGAGGAAGATTGACCAGAGGGAGGGCAACAGCATGTTCTGCTGTAACACATGGAGATTTGTCTATATATTTATGCCCAGGAAGGAGATAGACAATGAAGAGGCAGGTAGAAATTATAGCCAAAGAATGGGTGCTGCCGCCAAGAAAAGCTATACTGGAGGAAATCTTGGTTTAAATGTTTATTATTCAAGGCTCAACTACATGAGATCTTGCATGCAGCTTAACACTCCGGTACTTGAATCTCCTTGGGGATGTGGTGAATGCCCAGTCTCTATTCCCTCTTCCGGCACCTTAGTTTTCCTTGGGACATATCCACTCCCCCTCTTCATGGGGCTGTCAATTAAGACATCCTTCTCTCCCCTAGACAAAGGTTAGTTTGTGACCCAAGCAGGCTGCATCCTGAGAGTGCTACCTTCAAGAGAGAGTTCTTAGCAGTTCCTGCCACATAGGTGCCCCAAACTGCTTTGGTTCCTGTCCTTTCTGGTACTTTAGTTTTGTGCGTTTGTTTGTGTGAGCTCTCTCATAGCCTTTGGATAAATCCCCCTCCCCTTTTTTTTTTTGGTTTTTTGTTTTTGTGTAGTCAGTTTCCTATCACCTAGCTGATGAGTCGCCCTCCTGTAATTCATGTTGCTGTGTTTCCATTTCATGATGTTTCAATGGTTAAAGAGAAACTTGAATTTAGAAACCATTCTGAGGAAAATCACAAAAATAACTGGTGGGTAATAGATTTTTGGAGCCTACTTAAGGCAATATAATTTTGTTCCAAGAAAGGAAATTTGAGATGAGTTAGAATAACTTTCTTTGGCTGAGTTGGTGCTTTCAACATGGAAAGTTGAGGAAATTATCATGGAAATTTGGCTGGGTGCAGTGGCTTATGCCTATAATCCCAGTACTCTGAGAGGCCAAGGTGGGCAGATTGCTTGAGCCCAGGAGCTTGAGACCAGCCTGGGCAACATGGTGAGATCCTGTCCCTAATTTAAAAAAAAAAAGAAATTATCTTGGAAATTTGGAAATTCACATGAAAATGTTTTCCTTGAGATATTTTGACACCTGGGATCAATGTGTCTTTTAATGTGTCTTTTACTTCTCTTTTAAAAGAGAATTTGTGTGAAGATTTGGCCCCAATTCTTTTTTTTAATTCCCCTTTGCATATAGGTATAACGAGTTTCTTCAAATAATTGTTTACATTTGTTGTTTAGAATTTTCATCTCCTAGTTACTCCTTAATTCACTGCAGTCTGGTTTCTGCCTTCTCAGCTGCCACAGTTAAATCCAGAGGGCCCTTTCCAGGCCCTATTGTTTGGCCTTTTGACAATATTTCACACTGTTGACCACTTCTTTCTTCTCAAACACTTTCTTTCTTTGACATCCATGACTTCACATTCTCCTGATTTTTCCCTCCTATTTCCTTTGGCTGATTTCCTCTCAGCTTCTTTTGGAGGTTCCTTCTTCTGCCTATCCCTTAAATGTTGATACTTTCCAGTGCTTTGACTTAAGTCTTCCTTTCTCCATACCCAACACAGATGATGACTTGTTTCATTCTCATAGTTTCAATTACCATATATTTGCAAATAATTCTTAATGTGCCTCTCCCACACCTCTCTTTCTCTTTCCTATGTTCCAGATCCTGTGTATAGCTGCTCTTTGAAATATTCTTTTGGATATGTCACAGACCACCTCAATCCCAACATTTCCAACATTTATTCTTCCATGTACTATATTTCAGTAAATGGTATAATGAGCCACTCAGTTTTCAAAGTCAGAAACTAGAGCATCCTCTTTGACTCTTCCCTTTCTTTGACTCTCCAAAGCTAATAAATCACTCAAGACCTGTCAATTCAACCCCCTGAAACATCTTGCGAGTCCATTCATTTCTCTCCAGCTCCATTGCCATATGCCTAGTCCAGGTCACCATTGTCTCTCACCCCCATGACTGCAACAGTCTTCCAGCAAGTTTTGCTGTCCCTACAGGTGTTTTCCTCCAACTTTTTATCCACATCAAGCTGCCAGAGTGAACTTTTCAAACCACAAATTAATGACGTCTGTTTAAACTCAACAATGCTGCCCCTAAGATGAAGCCCACATTCTTGATATAATGGCTAACCTTCCAACACGCTCTTGCCAGCCTCTCCAGCCCCATCTCCATCTGTTTTCTCTTGCCTCCCTCTGCTTTAGGCACCATGAACTCTCAAATACTGCTCTCTGTCTCCATCAGGCTCTCACACATGTTCTTACTGCCTGGAACATTTTCATCCTTCCTTCTTTTCACCTAACTCCTTCTAAACTTCTGCATCTCTTTTTCCTGGAATCGTTCCATGAGATTTTCCCTCCTTCCTTCTTCTCCTCAAATGGGTTAGTATTCTATGTAAGACTCGGTTATGTATTCATGTAAGACTCTTTCTCCCCAGTCATATCCCTTGTTACAGCACATTGAAATCATCTGTATTTAGCCACATGACTATGAAATTGGGAGAGATCAGGAACTATGGTTTCTCACCATTGTATACCTAGTATCTAGCTAATAGTACTCATTCTGCATTTGTTGAATGAACTAAAATTAATTACGTAAAAGAATAGTTGCTCCTTATCACTACCAAGAATGCAAGAAGAGGAAATAATTAAATAGAAGCATGGGAAGTTTGATTAAGCTATTTGAAAAATATTTCTATAAGTTTGAGTTAATAAACGCTAGTCTTGCTCTTCTGGGGAATGATGTCATCTCCTCAGGAGACATAAAAATACAACAACAGCGAGAGTCTTAGCTGCTTAGCAAAGCAGCTAGAAGAGAAGACTAGATGACATCTCCAGACCTACGTTGGTTCTATGAATTCATGAAAAGCTTGCCAAATTTGGGATCTGGCTGATTCAACAAAGTGCTTTTAATCTACTTTATGTGATAAGTTTATATGCACATTATAAAAATGTGCATTATTAAAAGATGAATAGCTTAAATTCTGAGAGGAATTATTATAATTTTCCTTTACGTATGTCTTTGACTACTATGTTTCCTGTTTACACTTCATCATACTCAATGAAAATCATCTACCTACTCTGAACCTGTATCCCTGCAGCTGAATGTGCTGGAGAGAATCCCATAACCACATTGGCAGGTCTTACCTTAAAAGGATGGCTTTGAAGCTCAAATGGCTCCTTATGCTGCCAAGCAACTTTTTATTTGCCCTGGATTCATTCACTCTCCTATAGCCGAGGCAACTATTTTACACATTTTCCTCTCTAAGTCTCCAACGTCTTCTCTGCAATCCTCATTTTTTTTACTGGTGAGTCAGTTTTATACTTCATTGAAAAAGCTGAAGCGATCAGCGACCAAACCTAAACCTCCCATTTTCCTCCATCTACTCTACCTTCTTGTTACTGTCGACAAACTTTTCATACACTATCTAAAGCCGATTCCTTTTCTTTTGAACTACATCCTTTTCTTTCTCATCTACTTCAAGACATAACTCCAGCAAATCTGTCCTTTCTCCCCATATAATCAATTTTTTACTCTCTGTGACACATTTTGTGCTCTGTTTTTCCTACCTTACAAAAACCTTCTCTTGACTCCATTCCGCCAGCTGCTACCCCTTTTGTCAAAACTTCTCAAGAGTTTTCTATGCTTCCTGTCTTCAATTTCTCTTCTCTCAATTTCTCTCTTTTTAAAAAAATTTTATTTTCAGAAAATAGAGATCAGGTCTTGCTCTGTTGCCCAGACTGATCTTGAACTCCTGGGCTCAGTAATCCTCCTGCTTCGGCTTCCCAAAGTGCTGGGATTACAGGTGTGAGCCACTGCACCCAGTCTCTCAATCTCTCTTGAACACAATTCAGTCAAGTTCCTCAAAACTGCTCTCATCATGTTTACTGATAACCTCCGTTTGGCTAAAGCCAATGGTTAATAATCAGTCCTCATCATTCTAAACTCATAAGCAGCATTTGACCAGTGGATGCCTCCTTTCTCTTTGATAAACTTTTTCACTTCGCTTTCAGGATAACACGTTCTCTTTATTTTCTTTTATCTCACTGCTTAATCCTTCACAATCTCCTTCTCTCGTTCCTCCTCTTCTCTCCAAGCTCTTAACTGCAATGTCCTGGGCTCAGTCCCTGTACCTCTTCTCCATCTACACACACTACATTGGTCATCTTATCATGCTCTGTCTCAATTCTGTTGACTCACACATCTTCATTTCCAGTCTTCATCTCCCTCCTGAACTTAAGACTTATATATCCAACTGCTGATTCAACATCTCCACTTGGGTGTCTAATAGACACTTGAGACTTAATGTATCCAAGGCTGAACTCCTGGTCATCCTCACTAAACCTGCCCTAGCCCAGCCATCCTTTCCCATCTCTGTGTATTGTAATTCCATCCTTCTAGTTGCTGAGGCCAAAACCCATTGTGTCATTCTTCACTCCAATTCATCAGCAAATCCTGTTAGCTCTGTCTTCAAAATATGTGTTCCCCTTCTTACACCTCCATGGTTACCACCCTATTCCAGGATGTTGTCATTTCTTACAATAGCCTCCTAACAAATAGGTTCCCCTGCTTCTACCCTTGCCCCTCCTTGCTCTGTTCTCAACAGAGCAGTTAACAGAAGTCAGAGTATGTCTCAAAATCATTGCTCAGAACCATTCCCTCAGGGTAAACACTGAAGTTTTTGCAGTGGCCCACAAGGTCTTGTGTGGACTGGAGTCTTGCCCACTCTCTGACTTCATCTTCTATATCTCTTCCCTGCTCATGGCATTCCAGACACTGGCTTCCCTGATGTTATGTGAACATGCCAGGCCACTCTGCTTTAGGATCTTTGCTGTGGCTCTTCCCTCTGCCTGGAATGCTCTTCCCACAGACATCTATTTGCCTATCTTTCTCACTCCCCTTAAATCTGTGATCAAATCTCACCACTTCCCCTTCTGAACATCCTCTATAACACTCCCCAGGCCCAGCACTCATTCTCTTTACCTGCTTACCTTTGTGTTTTTTAAAAAACAAAACTTATCACTTTCTAATTTACTTATTCTTCTTACTGTCTATTTTCTGACTCTTTGTGGATTTATATTCTACAAGAGTAGGGAACTTTGTTTTCAGACGTCATTTTCCCAAGCCTCTAGAATAGAAAGGATTTCTCATCTTTGACACTACTGACCTCTGGGCTACATGACTCTTTGACGTAGGAAGCTGTTCTGTGCATTGTAGGATGTTTAGCAGCATCTGTGACCTCTAACCACGAGCTGCCAGTAGCACACTGCCTTCGAGTTGTGACAACCAAAACTGTCTCCAGACGTTGCCCCATGTCCCCTGGGGGAGCAAATAGTCCCTAGTTGAAAACAACTTTTCTAAAAGAGCGGTTGTCACTAGCGGACATTCAATAATTATTTGTTGAAGGAATGAAAAAAGAATGAGCAATTTTTAGATACCTTTATTCTTCATGTATTCCCCCAGCACTCATCATTTACCACAGTCATCACCAGGAGCAGCTCTCAACCTAGAGCAGTGAAAGGCTAAATCTCAGGCATTCGTAGGATACAATGGCTGTCTCTGTTACTGCTTTTGTGAAAGACAACAGGTAGGAGAGAAAGATATGATGGGAAGGGTAGTAAAATAAAATCAGGATAAAGACGCTCTGAGAGGCATGCCACCTAGCAAGGTATTGCTTATGAGAATTGTGTGGATTTGCTCAATAAGATTTGTAGGCCTTGAGGAAATAAGCATTCTTTCACACTGCTTCCTTTCTGTTTTACAGCCATTGTTCTTCCCCATCATACCTATGGATCAGTTTGAGGTTTCAACATTGGGTTATCTCCAAGGATAGTTGTAATAAAAATAACACTAATAATAATAGTGTTTGTTGAACACTTACCATGTCAGGCCCTATGCAGTATCATTGAACTCATAACAACCTTTTGAGGCAGTTGCTACTGTTAGCACCATTCTACATATGAAGAAAAGAAGGCTCAGAGAGGTTAAGTAACTTGTTCAAGGTAGCGCAGCTAGTAAATGTCCAAGGCAGCACAGTTAGGATTGAGAATGAGCTAGAATGACATAGTAATGAGTATATGATATATAATATTACTTATATATAACAGGTACAGCATAAGTAATATAGTGACAATCACAAGACCTGTGCAGAAGCCAGTTTCATTAATTAATAGCCATATATGCCATCTGAGGCGATCACTTCTTTTCCATAGTCAGAAAATACGTAGCACATTATTATAAAGACAGTAATAATGAAAGACTTTTGCTGATTCTTTGATTTGAATGCTTTGTTGTTGTTGTTGTTGTTGTTTGTTTTTAGGACAGAGTTTCGCTCTGTCGCCCAGGCTGGAGTGCAGTGGCCGGATCTCGGCTCACTGCAAGCTCCGCCTCCCGGGTTCACGCCATTCTCCTGCCTCAGCCTCCCAAGTAGCTGGGACTACAGGCGCCCGCCACCTCGCCCGGCTAAGTTTTGTATTTTAGTAGAGACGGGGTTTCACCGTATTAGCCAGGATGGTCTCGATCTCCTGACCTCGTGATCCGCCCGCCTCGGCCTCCCAAGGTGCTGGGATTACAGGTGTGAGCCACTGCGCCCAGCCGCTCTTTTTTATTTGTAAACAAAAAGTACTTTGTAGGAAATAATGAAACCGTTAGTGCTGTTCAGTGAAAAGACTTAGTGGACTTTAGCATGATTTCACAGGTAAGGAAAGGCTGTCACTGCCAAAGAGTATTTTTCCTACAGGATGTTTCCAGGGTCCAAGAGTCCTTTAAGCTAAAGTACTGATTTGTTGATTCGTTATTTTTTATGTTGAAAGGTACATCGGATACATGGTACAAAATGCAGAAGAAAGGAAACAATCTAGAGCGAAGAACAAGTGTCCCCTCCTCTGCTGCCTCCCAGCAACTCAGCTCCTCTTTCTGGAGGCGATTCTTGTCTCCAGTTCCACATGAGTCCTCGCAGTCCTGTGCTTAAACAAGCTTATAGAAGACTTCAGGGCTTCATCTGCAGAAAGCTTTCCTGTTTCCAGAGCATGTCCACATGCATTTTCTCATCTGAACTTCTCAGCAAACACCCCGAATGCATGAAAGAAATTTGTTGATAAACTCCACGCTTGTCCCCTTCATATGATTCATCCAGGGTCCTGAGATGAGGACTGGCATTTAACCTCTGGAAAGTATGTGGAGCCCCTATTTTCATTCTCAGTCGCGTTGTTTAACAAGGTCTGACCTTTCTCCTGCAAGTTGCTGCTCTCTCCTCATTCTTTTGGAAAAATCTGATCACAAAATGCCCTATGGGCATTAAGTCATAAACTCCAAATAAAATGGATAAGCACTTGATGAGGTCTGCTTAAAAAAAAAAAAAAAAAAGCAGTGATCCTTGAATTTCCCTTCACATGCACATTTCTCCCCTCCTTTGCTGGGCTCAGATGCCAGCTGTACGTTGCCATGGTCCGAAGAAGGACCTGTGGGTCTCCCCTGGCAGATGCTGCCACTGTTTTAGCCTGAGGGCCCTGCAGGCAGCCCCTGGCAACATTTTTAATTCAACATCAAACTGCAACTTGAAATTTGAAAAAGAGGGGGAAAAATGACAAGATGTCAATGTCTCAGAACCTAGCAAGCGGGGCTTGTAAATATACCCAATTTGGATTTCTTTGAGCTGGGGGAAGTTTCTCATTTTTTGTAGCCACTGGGAGTGACTGAACCCCATCAAAGAGACCTTAAAGAATGCTGGAAGAGCTCAAAGGGGATGCTATGTCTCAAGAAGAGAGCTCCAGACCTGGTCAGAGAGCCTTTTAAATAAGGCAGGTGGCAAGCTGGCCAGGACACATTCTTAAGTCAAAAAGGCAGATTGCAAAACAATGAAGGTCCCATCTTTTGGGGGAAAAAATATGTGTGTGAGTGCACACCAAAAGTTTGAAAGGCAATACTCTGTAATATTTAAAATCTCTTCTGATATCTTTATTGTCTGAACTTTTGTTTACAAAGATCCTATATATTATTTTATAACCAGAAAAAAATACTGTTTGTATAAAATTTGAAAACAAAAAAGATAACAAAGCTGAGTTCCTATTCCCTCAGCGCCCACAGTCTCCTGGAACAGAACATAGCAAATCCTCCATTGCCTAGGCAGCATGGCTTAGTGTTTAAATCTCCAGATACAGGTCCTGGGGCTAGTTCACCTAAAAAGGTGCTTGGCACAACGTGAGCAGCAGTTCTGCCACAGCTCCTAACTTCCATCTGAGTAGAAGTTCACAGCTACCCTTGCTTTCATCATTTCCTTTCACACCCACAGCACATCTGGAAAGTATATGGAGCCACTCTTTTTATTCTCAACTTGCAGATAAAGAAACTGGGTCTCAGAGAAATTTAAGAGGGAAGCAGTGCACTTGAACAGAAACCTTGTCTTCTTGAAGTCCACAGCTTTTATTGCCACATGCTTTGAGATGTGTGTGCATTGGGGAGCGATCTTGTGGATTCCTGACCATACACTGCTCATTCGGGTGGTGGTGAAAACACTTTTCTCTAGAACCAGAAATGTAAACTTGTGACTCATTCAGGGCTAACGCACCTCAAGGTAATACGACATTATCACCCCTGAGAGTTACGTTGCCAGATAAAGGCCTTGCTGTTCACTGAATTGTGCCATCCTACCTGGCCCCCAAAGTTGATTTTGTAGGATTTTAAGGGGCTGAAATTCTGGCAGGGGTTGTTTCTTGTTCACCAACCTAGCTCTGGTGCCTAGCACAGTGCTTGAAGTATGTGATTCTCTTTTTTGATGAACAACTGAGACTGGATCAGAAGTTTAGGGGAGGGAGCATCTTCCTTCTCTTCTCTAAGCTCTGAGTCCGATTCTCCCTATGGCTCACTTCTGACCCTCTCTGCTCATCTTCTACCACTGCCAACCTGTCTGCTGATTAGAACTTTGACTCAGAAATAAGTGGAATGGATAGTAGAGGTGAGGGTTTGGGAGGAGTAGAGTAAAAAAAAGCATTCTAACAAGAGAGTGGTGGGTAGTAAAATCTTATATATGTATAAAAAAGCCCTTTGCTCCCCCATCCCACTGAAAAGAAATGCAATTTCCCCTCAATTCTAGCTGCTCTGAACACTAGCTATAAAAATAAAAAATGAGAAATCGGATCGGTTGTTGTCATTTCAAATACAAATGGGCATGTACGTTCAGCCTTTATGGCTAGATAACTTCCACTTCCAGTGCTCGGTATTTATTGGCTTTGACTTATTGATAGAACATCCTGGGGCCTGAAGTCCTCCTTCCCACAGAGCAAAGACACCATCAGCAACTGCTTTCTCCTCTCAACCCATGAATAATAATGTGAATGATGATGACGGTGTTATTATTATCATTTGGTATTTAGCCAACGTCTTTCCCCGAAGTACTTAAAGCACTTTATAGGCATTGCCTTATTATTCCTCACAATACCTCCCTGGAGAGAGGGCGAGAACAGAGATTTGATTTCCATTTCACTGAGAGGAGAAGCAGAGACCCAGAGCAATGAAAGGGCTGCCCCAAGGTCACCTGGAGAAACTGGACTGAGGTTAGGACAAGAACCAAGGGCTCGTAATGGCTGTTTAAGGGCGCCTTCCCACCCACCACCAGGGAGGATGAGTCATTAGCTCATTTTCTGAGTTCTAAGTGTAATAAGACATTAAAAGGGAAAATTTGGCAGAGGTACCTTCTAAAGGGAGGTGCTGGAACAAAATACAAACATCTTCAAAGTAGGTACTGAGAAACCCCTCACTTACCTCAAGGGTGTAGAAAAGCCAGGAGTTGGCACTCAGAGGGTTTTTGAAGAGGACTTCTTCACCCCAAGGAGGGGATGGGAGCTGCACTTTATCTGAAGCCTAAGGAAAATGACTTTAAGCAGATCGCTCAAAGAGCTTAAAATGAGTCCTTTGCTGTTTGTGGTATACGGTGGACAGGTGTGAGTTGTGTCTGAGAAATTTAAGGATGGGAAATGAGGTTGGCTAGAGTGACCTCTGGCCCCTGACTGGAGGGCTGCAACTTGGGAAATAATTCCTCTCCTGGAGTTTAATGGAGCAAAGAATGCATGAGTGTTTCCTGTGATCAAATATGGACCAAGCGCAAGTGTGCTTAGATGCTACCCAAGAGGACCACCTGAAGAGGCAAGGGGACCTTGATAGACAGAAGCTGGAAGTGGAATCCAAGATGCCCGGGGGCTATGGGTGGAGCCACGAGCAATTAGCCAGAATAGGAATGCATTCATTCATGTCAAGGAAACTGAAGCGAGCAATCTGCATTGATGGGGCCTCCCAAGAACCCATGAAAGCCCCTGAAGAGGAACAGTCAGCTTCATGCTTCTGCCCTCTCTAGGGAGCACTGAGCACTACTATTTTGAGAACTCTCCTGCTCCCTTACCCTGATAAGTCAGGGATGGGGGTTGAGAATTAGAAATACTTAAAGAAGCCTAGCACAATCCATTCCCCAAATCCAGGCCTAACTGGGGGCAGAGAGTGAACATAAGGCCTGTCTAAATTGTCATCCAGAAGCCAAACTCTCTCCACAGGGCAAATTTAAATGGATAGAGCAGACACGAATTAAACTGTACATTCATGAGATATGTTTATTCAACTTACACAAGTTTTCATGGGGCTGGGTTGTGCCAAAAAACAATGAAATGTAAACCTGTGTTGCTCACTACCTTTTATACCCAATTTTATCCACTATCACAATAGCAGCTACGTTTTTTGGTGTTCGTTTGTTTGCTTGTTTGTTTGAGACAGGGTCTCTCTCTGTCACACAGGCTGGAGTGCAGTGGTGCAATCACAGCTCACTGTAGCCTTGACCTCTCAGGCTCAAGTGATTCTCCCACCTCAGCCTCCTGAGTAGCTGGGACTACAGGTGTGTGCACCACAGCCAACTAATTTTTAAAATGTTTTCTAGAGATGGGGGTCTCCATATGTTGCCCGGGCTGGTCTCAAACCCCAGGGCTCAAGTGATCCTTCTGCCTCAGCTTCCCAAAGTGTTGGGATTACAGGCATGAGCCACTGTGCCCTGCTCAGCTACAGTTTTTAAGCAGTGACTGTGTTGGGCACTGACAAAGCACTTTACATACACCATCTCATTTAATGCTCTCAGTTACCCTAAGAAGTAGCTATTTTCTCCAATTTTCTAGATGAAGAAACTGAGGCATAGAGAGGAAAATAAACTTGCCAATAGGACACTAGTAAGTAAAGCTAGAATTAAGCTCAGGTTTTCCTGCCTCAAAAGCCTTGCTTCTAAGCTATGCTGTGTCCGCTGTTTCAGAATCACACAAGCTGGTCTGTGACCCCTTTAATGCCCAGCGCTCCTTCCAGTCACAACACATGTGTGACTTTTTTCTCCTCTTCATGTCTATCTCACAAAGTCTGATCAGCTCTAATTGAGTACCCTGAGCTCACTCAGTACATTACCTTGGTACACAGCTGACTGTCAATAAGTAGTTACTGACTGGCTGATAACACTTACATAAAAATGTGAGCTTTGGAGTCACACCAATATCCACTACTTATTAGCTGTGTGGTCTTGAGTAAATTACTTTACCCTTTCAGTCTGTTTCTTCATCTGTAAAATGGGTTGATAACGTCTCCCAAGGAGGGCAGCTGGGTGGACTGAATAAGCCAACTATCACCCTGTATACCTTCAAGAATTATTTGTTGAATGCATCACTAAATCGAATTATCTCTTATGTTGTTTGTTATTCATACACATAAAGCCTCATTTCCAATCAGATCCAGGGCTTCATAATGGCACGGCTCAGCTCTTAGCCTCTATACAAGCGTCAGCCAGGCAGTGCTGGATGGATGCTAGCCACTATTGACATTATCTTTGTCATGGAAGACTGCATGGTCTGGAGTCTCTCCTGTGGATGTAAAAGAGTATACTGTCGGGGGAAGTACATTATAGGGAAGTAAAGTAAGGGCACATGGCTAATATCAGTGCTTAATTAAATTGTTTGATGATAAAAAATATGTGATGAGCCAGTGCATACTTTAAGTGGTTTATATATCATCTCATCGAGTCGTCATACAACCCTATAAAGTGGACTTTATTATTGCAATTTTTTTTTTTTTTTTTTTTGCTTGAGGAAATTGAGGCTTAGAGAGGCTAAGTAACTTACCCATGGTCACACAAGTGTTACAGGGATGGTGATATTGAAATCCACTAACTATCACTGGACCTAAGAAGTCTACCCTTGGTGATTCCCACTTCTTATCTCCTTTGTACATAATTCTAGCTAGAGCTAACTTAGTATTATATGTCTTTTCTTTCCTATCATTTTGTAAGCATTTTTAGTGCAGGGACCATGCCCTCATCTTTGTGTCTTTCCAGGGCCTTGCTCAGAGTGTGCACTCAATGAATCCCTGTTAAATACACTGTTGGTCAGATCTACTCCCAAACTATGTATCAAGTCTGGTCACTTCTCTCTAGTTCCACTACAGCTCCAGTGCAAACTGCTAACACCTTTTTCCTGGAGAACTGCAAACCAGCTTCCAACTGGTATCTTTGCTTCTATCCCCTTCCATTTTTGCACTGCAATAGGAGTGATTTTTTATACTATTTATAACAGCAATAATAATTTTAAAATATTAAACCAGTGTATCATTCTTTTCCCCAAAAAGGAGGGTCCTAAACAGCCAATCTGCCCCTGTAACCTCTGTTAAGAGTGAATGGTGATGTTACTTCTGGAGGAGGGAAAAAGTGAGGCAGAGAGTCCATACCAGAGGCTGAAGAAAAGGGAAAGCAACTTGTTTCACTTCAGGGGACTAGGGTTAAAATTCGGGGACATAGACGGTGAAGCATATGTGCCCCATCCCCTATTAGGTAGATGAGTCAGTCTTCTGATTTGGACTCTGAAAGGAGATTGCCTTGCAGTGTGTCATCCAGATAAATGTGGAATAGCCACATTAGGATAAAAGTGGTGGCATGGCAAGAGTAGGTAGAGTTAAATCACAAAACGTCTACCCTTGGCTCCCTTACAGCATGGAAAGTGTCCAGAAGTTCCCATGTGCTCTGTGGAGGGATATAGTGAAGCTATTTGGAAAACTTACTGATCATGGAAAGCTGTGGGCTGCAATGCTGACCCTCAAGTCAAGAGTTGAATGAGAGCCAAGGGAGACTGCAGGGAGCTTTGCAGCACTAGCAAGACCAAGGTTGGGGCAAGTTCATGGGGCTGGGGTGCTGGAGGTTGGGGAACACTACTGGGGCTAAAAGAGGCAGGCTCAATAGCTACAGCTTTCTGCAGTAGGGAAGCAATGAAAGAGTGACAGGGACAGAAGGCAGGGAAATTTGGGGCAGAAAAGGACGAGTTCCTGGAAATGGTGCACGAGTGAGAACTTGCATCCCTGTTTTCCTGCTCGAATGTTGCCTCCCCCAAAACCAATATGGCTCACCCTACCTCCAATCCTGTGCCCATAAAAACCCCAGGCTCAGCCAGAAGCAGAGGAGAAGTAGAGAGAGGAGAAGCATCCCTGTTTTCCTGCTTGAATGTTGCCTTTCCCAAAACCACTGATGGCTCACCCCACCTCCAATCTTGTGCCCATAAAAACCCCAGGATCAGCCAGAAGCAGAGGGAGAAGCAGCAGCCAGAAGCAGAAGGAGGAGAAGCAGAGACTATGGTAGGACATTGGAGAGAAGTGGTCTGATTTCAGAGGGACAGCCTGATGGCGTAGCTTTGGAGAGGAGTCTGGCCCGACTTCAGGGGAAGATGACTTTCTTGCTCCATCCCCTTTTCAACTCGCCTTCCCCTGAGAGCCAGTTTCATGGGCAATAAAATCTCCTGCATTTACCATCTTCAATTCATTTGTGTGACCTCATTCCTCCTGGACACTGGACAAGAACTTGGGTGGCATGAGCACAGTGGAAAAGGCTGTCACACTGACACTCCACTCAGCTGTTAACACTTAAACCATCTGCAGACAGAAAAGCTAAAAGACTGCTGAATGTAACACTCCCTCTGGGTCTTCAGGGTTCACAGGCAGCCCCCTAGACACTGCCGCAGGGCTCCACACAAAGTTTGCTCTGGTCGGTACCCAGAAGTGCTCACCCAGGCTCCTGCACCTGCTCACCTGTGTGTGCCCTCCCATGAGGGGTTGAACACAGCAGTTCAAGCATGGAGTTCATCCCTGTCGGTGCAAAGCAGCTGGCTAGTTCCAGTGTCCACACTCTAGTTCCCACCTGTGAAGGGGTCAGGGAAAATCCTACTTCAGGAGGGCAAGGGCAGAGGCTAGAGGGGACTCTGAGACCCTCACAAGGACCTACACATAGGTCTAAGGCCCTTCCCTGGCCACCACAAGGACTTGTGTGTAACCTCTGCATATCCCAGGGGCCATCTTGGGGAGGAGATAGACCAAATCCTGGCATGTTCTGGAAAGGTGACTGTTTAGACCAATAAAGACTGAGATATGAATCTTGAAAATTCAAGTTTCTGTTTAAGTTAGGAAATGTCTAAGACTGTATCCATGTGAGGAAGTCAAGAAACCACATTTTTTTTTTGCACATATGAATGTGGTTGAGTAAAATTTCAATCCAACTGTATAACATCCAGCTGACATCACTGCCCTGCTTAAACGTCTTCAAAGGTTTCCAGTTGCAGGTGAATTAAATCTAAGCATCTTCCCACAGCCTATAAGGCTTAGCATTATCTGGGCCCAGCCAAATGCCCTCAACTCATCTCTGATCTTGCATCAGTCTTCAGAACACACAAACCTCTTTCCTAGGACCTGAATTTGCTGCCTGTCCTCCCTGGAATGCTCTTCACCCTAGATTCTCACCACTGAATTTTCCTCTCTCTTCACTTCAGGTCCTAGCTTGAAAGTCACCTACTCGGAGAAGCCTTCCTTGATGACCTAAAATAAGTCTCTTTCCTCATCATCTGTTATCCTCCCCTGTGGTACTCTATTTCCTTCACAATGATCACAATTTGGAATTATTTTGTGCTCATTCGTTTACATGTTCACTGCCTGCCCCCTTACTTAGACTCTAAACTCCAAGACGATTGGTTTACTAATAAATATCTGTCGAAGGAAAGAACGAGGAAGAGAGGGAGGGAGGTAGGGGAGCTCATTAAGGGATGTCACTAGCATGAATGGAACTGCTTAATCATTCCAGCACAGAGCACCCATCCCCCAGATGTTGGCTGCTAGCGGCTCACATGCTTGTTCATTTATTGAAAGCACTATCCTTGGTTACGAAGGGCCTCTTGGTGGGAGGTGCCTGGGACATTTTACCCCACCCTGGGGCAGCGCATGACATTTGGTTGACTGATGGGAGAGTGTAACAGCCCAGCCCCTTTAGCTGGGCAGGACAGCCTCTGAGATGCAGGGGATGCTGCAGACCTCCCAGTGGGACCAGGTCTAGGCTAGACTTTTCCTAAACCCCGTCTTTGCCCAGCCCCTTCTGCCCCATACTGCTTTTCTCCTCATCCCCACCCCCTCACTATAGGTTTCTTCTCAGGACTTTCCCTCAATTAATCATTTACACAAGAATTCCGCCTCAGCCTCTGAGTCTAGAGAACCTAAGACAAGCCCCTTTCATGGACAATGTGCTGGGCATGGGAGATGGAGGAGGGCATCCAGAAAAGAAGAGAACAGGGCTGAAGCTAAGACAGGGACCACAGCCGTGTCGCCTTACTCTGTCCCGTCCTTCCCACCCTGATTCTACTGTGCAGATGCCACGGATGTGCCACTCAGAATGCCATCAATTATTGAAGAAGCTCCAAAAGAAGGGAATGTAAGCGAAGATGAAAGATTCCAATGGAAGACAGACAGGTGCCACTGCTTGGGGAGGACCTAAGCTATCATGTCTGGGAAAAAAGCATTTTAGTTTCCTGCTGCGAGAAAGCTCCAAATGCTTTGGAGGCTGAAAAAACAGCTCTGACGAAGACAGGAAAGCACGGGCGGGGCTGATGGGTCTTTTTCATCTCCCCCCTTTTGCTGATCAAGAGGCAGTGCTGTAAAATGACAGCAAGGCCTGAGATGGTAGCAACCCTCTTATCTCCCCTGTTGTTTTATTTTGGGGACGGGGAGGAGAGGGAAGCCAGTCTAGAAGGTGACAGCCTCCAGAGTGGGAGGGGCCAGGGCCCTGGTCCTTGACTACTGCAGGGAAGGATGGAAATGTGTGGGAGGCGGTCTATGAGATGGCAGTCCCTTCTGAACCATCCTGTGTTATGTCAGGCACTTGCAAGTGCAGGGAGAAGAAGAGCAAATGCAGATCAAGAGGAAAACCAAAGCTGAAACGCCATTAAAGGGCTATTTAAAGAAAGTGTTTTCTTCGGAAGCAACTTTTCCCGCTTTCTTTTTTGAAGGCTTAACTATCAAACAACAACTCCAAATACCAATACCTTTAAGGTACTTACAATGATTCAGTCACCACACTAGGCATTGAAATAAATCCCAGCCCTCAACTCAGAAATGCTCAGCACTGGTTTCAAACCAGTCGGGGAATCCGGTTACATCCAAGACGTGGCTCTCCCACCACATCTGTGGGTGAAAGTCCAGGTTTGCCGTTCAGGTTCGATAGGGATGCTGGGTAGGTAATAAGCTCTGTGAGAGCTGGGAGCTTGGTCTGTCTCGTACCGGGAGCTTGGTACTTCCACTGTGGGGAGCAGCAGCTGGCACCTCGAGGGGCTCAGTAGATGTCGGTGGAATGAAGGAATATTTCAGCCCAGATTAAGTGCATGACTTTGTACTCAGTTTATAACCCAAATAACCCAACTCCTTTTCTCACTAGCAAGGTTTCTTGGGTAAGATTTTTTTTTTTTTTTTTTGAGGTGGGGACAGAGTCTTACTCTGTCACCCAGGCTGGGGTGTAATGGCATGATCATCTCAGCTCACTGCAACCTCCGCCTCCTGGATTCAAGCGATTCTCACGCCTCATCCTCCGAAGTAGCTGGGATTACAGGTATGTGCCACCACGCCCAGCTAATTTTTGTATTTTCAGTAGAGACTGGGTTTCACCATGTTGGCCAGGCTGGTCTCGAACCCCTGACCTCAGGTGATCTGCCTGCCTTGGCCTCCCAATGATTTCTTGATCTTTCTGAGTTTCAGTTTCCTCATCTATAAAGTGAGGGGAAAAACAGTATCAGCTCTCTAGGTTTGTGATGAGTCTTGAACAAGCTATGATGTCCATAGCACAGAGTAAGCACTGCCAAATGGCAGTTGCTCTTATGATTAAGCCTTGTATATTTCTTATGACAAATGAACAATAAAAAACAGAATTCTACAGGAATGAAAACTGAGTTCCAGGAACTGAAACAGGGCAGTGAAATCCCAATTTTCCTGACCAATCATTGAAAAAGTGCCCCCCCGAAAAAAAAAGATCACTCTCTGTTGTCAAGAAAACTAAAACAGCAATTTTGAAATAAAGGAAGCAGTAATGTGTTACAAAATCCACTGTGTCTATTCACATCTATTTCAAAAGATGAAAATTAAATGATCATAAAAAGGTCTTCAAGAAATACCATTAAGGGAAGAAAGCAAGTTATCTAATTACATATTTTGTGAATTACATCTAATTCAATCCAAATTTAATGTAAGTATATTCATTTATAATAAAAACCTAATGCTGATTTAAAAGCATCCCGCTCAGCTTTGATTTTGAAGTGAAATTCTAATTCCCTCACACAGGTTTGAAGTGATATGTCTAAGAGAGCCTATGAATATTCATAGCGAGCATATGAACTACATGTCCATATCCATATTGTAATACACTTCTTCCCCAAGCTGAAAGATGCACCCTTTTTCCTCTGGAAAGAAAATAATTACAGTATAGTCGAAAATGGAAAAGCCAGCAGTCCCTTAAATAAAAGTTGCAGCATCCAGAGGGGCTGCCAGTCTAATAAATTGTTTGTTTAACGGGTTTGGGATGATGAGGTTGACAAGCCAACATGAAGCTTAAAAAGGAAATCTGCCAAGGTGGCCGGTATGCCTGGGGCTCAGGCTGCCTCTGGGGCCCCCATCAGGCACGTTGAGATCCTCAGAAGCCCCACATGCTCTGCTGGAAGCAAAGGCACAATTCGCTGACCGGTGTCAGTCAGAGATCTCGCCTAGCCCTATTCGACCGCAGGCAATCCTGATCTTGGGGCCCAGGAGGTTCTTCTCCACTTAATGCTGCATCTGGCTGCTCCATCTCTCAGAGGATCGCCAGGTGAAGACGTCTCAGATAACAGTTCGGGGTCCTGAGCAAGGGCGTGCCCACACACAGGTACACTACCTTGTACTCACTGGCTGTGGTCTTCAAAATAATTTGTGTGTCAAAAAAGATTTTTCTAAGTTGCCTATGGTTTTCCACACACACGGGAATATAATGTAAGAGAATCCAATAGCAAATTCTGTTGTACAATAAGGAGTGGTTTTGGTCATCCTGGGCAGCAATGAGAGACCCTGTCGCTATACAAAATTTAAAAAATTAGCTGGGCATGGTGGTGCACACCTGTAGTTCCAGCTACTGCAAAGGATTATTTGAGCCCAGGAGTTCAAGCTGCAGCAAGCCATGATTGTGCCACTGCACTCCTGCTGGGCGGTAGAGTAAGAACCATCCGAAAAAACATTTTTTTTTTTTTTTTTTTTTTTTTTAAGGAATGCTGCTGGGTACGGTGGCTCATGTCTGCAATCCCAGCACTTTGGGAGGCTGAGGCGGGCTGATCACCTGATGTCAGGAGTTCGAGACCAGCCTGGCCAACATGGTGAAACCCTGTCTCTACTAAAAATACAAAAATTAGCCAGGCATGTTGGCAGTTGCCGGTAATCCCAGCTACTTGGGAGTCTGAGACAGGAGAATCACTTGAACCTGGGAGGCGGAGGTTGCAGAGAGCCGAGACCACGCCATTGCACTCCAGCCTGGGCAAGAAGAGTGAAACTCCGTCTCAAAATAAATAAATAAATACTTCTGCAATGCTACTTTCTCTTTTATAATTTTGAAGTGGGGTCTGGAGTTGGAGTCTGGCACACGGTAAGCACTCAGCAAACACGGGAGTGGCATAGCAGTGCAGTACATGGGCTCTGGAGTCATACAGCCTTCATAGGAGTTCAGGTTCTACCACTGAGCTGGGTAGGGTTGTTTGTCCCTGCTAAGCCTCTGAATAGAGGAATGAGGGGGTAATGCTTCTAGTTCTGTATAAAGGAACTGAAAGAATGAAATGAGCATGGGCCTAGTGGCACAAGCAGCACGCACTCAATGTTTCGGTTGATCCTCCTTGAAGTGGGAGACACACTCATAGGAACCTCCTGAGCCAAGGCTGGGACTAAGATAGGATTGGAGAAGAGGAGGACCTCCAGGCAGATCTGACTACTCCTTTGCTAACTCCACTGCCTTTGCTTGAACCTCTATGCTCTTATTGCACTCTCCCCTTGTTTGCATGGCTGTTTTCCCATTCAAACTGCAGTTCTTTGAGGGTCTTATTAGATGCTGTATCCCTAGGATCCTGCACAGTGCCTGGTGTACACTAAGTATGGAACTGACTTAGTTCAAAGTACGGTTTTAAATATCTCCAGGTGTGGCTTTGGGCATCATGAAAAGAGAAAAAGAAGACCCCATAAGTTAGGATTCTTTCTTTCTTCCTTTCTTTTTCTTTCCTTCTTTCTTTCTTTCTCTCTCTCTCTCTCTCTATCTCTCTCTCTTTCTTTCTTTCTTTCTTTCTTTCTTTCTTTCTTTCTTCCTTTCCTGCTTTCTTTCTTTCTTTCTTTCTTTCCTTCTTTCCTTCCTTCCTTCCTTCCTTCCATCCTTCCTTCCTTCCTTCCTTCCTTCCTTCCTTCCTTCCTTCCTTCCTTTCCTTTCCTTTCTCTTTCATTTTATTTTATTTTTTTTGAGACAGAGTCTTGCTCTGTCACCCAGGCTAGAGTGCAATGGCATTATCTCAGCTCACTGCAACTTTCGCCTCCTGGGTTCAAGCGATTCTCCTGCCTCAGCCTCCCAAGTAGCTGGGATTACAGGCGCCCACCACTGCACCTGGCTAATTTTTTTATTTTTTAGTAAAGACGGGGTTTCACCATGTGGCCAGGCTGGTCTCGAACTCCTGACCTTGTGATCCACCCGCCTCGGCCTCCCAAAGTGCTAGGATTATAGGCATGAGTCACCGCACCCAGCCAGAAATCTTTTACTTGTAAGTATAATAAACTCAATATAAATGGGCTTCAACACAGATAACTGAAAAGTCCAGGAGTAGGGTTGACTCAGAAGATGCCATCGGAACTTGATTTCTCTCCCCCTGTCTCTTGGCATTGCTTTTACTGGTTGGCTCCATTTCAAACAGGCTTTTTGCCTCTAGCTAGCAAAATTACTGCATAGGTGTAGACCTAACATCTTTCCAGTTTCCAATCTAAGAGGGGGAAAAAAAACACATATAAGATTTTGTCCCAGAAAAAGGTCATGTGTCAATTTCTGAGACACTCATGATGTCATGTGTTGATTGAGTTGTATACTTTTCCATTAAATGGAGGTGAGAGCCACTCCTTTTTAATAATAAATTGAGATTAGAGTTGGGGTGAGCCCTCAAGGTTAGTACTTATTTTAAAATGTACTAGGGATTTTGTTTTTACCCTGGTACGGTGTGGCCAACAGATCGGGGGTGATTGCCATTGACAAGAGTTTGTTATTCATAGTTCCCAAGAGGAGGAACCATGTTGCTTGCCATGTCATGCAGGACCACAAGGGGAGGCACCAGGGTTGGGCAGGAGGTGGGAGGGAGGGGAAAGTTCATATGAAACCTTTATCCTTGGTTTTTAAGAGAAAGAATGGGTAAGGTAGTGTAAGCAGTTTGGCAGAATTAAGGTTGCATGGTTTGAATAATTTGGGTGGCCTCTGGGTGAAAGGGTAGTCCCTTGTCTAGTACCTGACCCTTGGGTGATTTAGGGCAGAGGGATAATGTCCTGGACTGCAAGAGCCTAATGAAAGGAGGTGGGTGGGGATATGGACTAGGGATTGGTTGGTTTGCATATCACAGGGGTGCTCCAAGGCAAGTTTGCTATCTCTAGGAATTAGCTACCCCCTAGCATGGGCAGTCCCTCCCCAGGTCCACCAGACCCCAAGATGTTGAAGCATCATAAAACACAGAAAATAAAAAATATGATTAATACAGTGCTGGGTGGCAAAAAACAACAGATATCTATTACAAAGACCAAGGTCTAATATTAGTATAATAAGCAATCTCATTCATTTAGCCATTCACTAATTCATTCACTCATTCATTTTTTCATTCAACATTATTTTAGGAGTGTATCATTCATCATTTATTAAAAATCTCACATGTGCTAGACACTGAAGTAGGTGCAAGGAACATAAAAGTGAACAAGCCAGACCTGGTTCCTGCTAATTAGAGCCATTGATCAAATAATTATACACACATATATCTATATCTATCTATTATCTATCTATCTATCTATCTATCTATCTATATATTTTTTTTCTGTTGCCCCAGCTGGAGCACGATGGCATGAACATGGCTCACTGCAGCCTCAACCTCCAAGATTCAAGTGATCCTCCCGCCTCAGCCTTCTGAATAGATGGGACCACAAGTGTATGCCACCACACCCAACTAACTTTTAAATTTTTTGTAGAGACTGGGTCTTGCTATGTTGCCCAGGCTGGTCTCCAACTCCTGGGTTCAAGTTGTCCTCCCACCTTGGCCTCCCAAAGTGTTGGGATTACAGGAGTGAGCCACTGCACCTAATAACTATCATTCTCAAGGACCTATTCCAAATGATACGGGATCCAGTAATTCATTTTTAAAGGCTTTATTTCATCTACTTATTTTAGGCTATAGTGATTGTTGGGCCTGTCAGTATATTCTGGGTCTTCGGAGAAAAGATCTGATGCTCATAAATAAGAATGCTCCACAAGTGAGGATGATTTTTTCATGACTTGTATGGCATTTTAGAGATTACGAGATGCTTTCAGTATTCTCATTTATTCTTCACAATTCTTGTTAGATATAGATAATTATCATCTCATTTTACAGCTGGAGAAACTTTAAGATGTGAAGTGACTTGCCCAAAGATTTGCTATCAGCAGTGGCCAAGCAGGGCTCAAAACCAAGTCCAGTTCTTTTTCCACTTTGTTGGTATTTTCAATTGCGGGACACCTACCAGTGGCTCACAGAGCATCAAAATAGTGACCTCAATTAGTGAGAAATGTATCTCCATTTCATATCTGCCTCAATCATTTCAGCTCTGTCAAGGGCAAAGTCTCATATTTGTGCTAATATATCTTTAACACTTTTCACTTGCTAACCTCTCTCTCTTTCCTTAGAAATCAAGAAAGCACAGGACTCCGGCTCAGAACTGTTGGCAGGCACAATTGAGAAGCTAGAATCTAATATCAGTGTTTTGCTTTATTTATGACAAGCAATATTGGTTTTCCATTTATGGTTGAGATATTAAGTTTCCCTTTGAAATAAATGTATTTTTGAAGTTAAAACAGTGTTGATTGAAAACAAATACTAAATAAATAATAAGTAGCTTGTGGGTATGTGCAAGTCATGAAAACGGTACCCAAATTACTGCAATCTGGGAACACCTCATAGATCAAGCAAGCAGGAGGAGGCTCCTGGAAGGGAAAATGCGGATTTCTCTCCTTTCCTGTCTAAGGAGGAAAAGGACTGGTTTAGACCCTGCTCCAAATAAAAGACATGGTCACAATCCTCTAAGATGGTGGCTTTCAGGCCAAGGCCTAGAGACTGATGCCAATCCAAAGTGATATTTTCAAATCATTTGTGAGAAGAAAAATTAAGGACAGTGTATATGTCAGTGCAAGAAGGCCAATTGTTCTTTCTTAGGTAAGAAGGTATTTTATTCTGAAACTTACTTATTTTCATTTATTTTGTATGAGCGCGAGTGTGTTATAATGCCCATTCTTTAGTAATTGGTTTATGATAATAGATGGCCATTGCTGATTGTGATTGTTCCGATAGCTTTCCTTAGAAAAACAAAAAGCTAGTGACCTTATCCTACCAAACCCCCCTCCTCCCTATTTTTTTCTATCAGCGAACTTCTGTTCTAGGAGACTTCAATTGCAGGAAACAGCTTGCGTTCTATTGCTAGAGGAAAAAGATATTGATAGGCCCAACATTATAATTGTGGTTACTAGCAATGCAAAACAGCAAGCCATAAATCCTTATTGAACTCAGGCGCTGCTGTTTACCATTGAAGAGATCCTTCTTTCTCTCCAGTGTAACTAAATAAAGATGGGAGACCAGAGAAATAAGATAGCTGTTAAATTAAAGAGGAAAAACGTTCAAGTTTCAAGGAGGCTGTTACAAAAACAAACAAGCATACAAACCAACCAACCCCCAAACTCCTAGACCAATATCTACCTCTCAGTGACCTTAGACCATCTTAGTTGAGATGGGCAAGCTGACAGCCCATTAAGAATGGCAGCCCTACCCCTCTTATACTCTGATGATGGAAATATAAACTGGTATATCAGGCTAACTCTTTGACCTGGCAGTTCCTTTTTCACTAATTTGTCAGAGAAAATATCATAGTTGGGCACAAATAATTATTTGGTTATAAGGATCTCCATTAAAATAATCACTTACTGCATAGAAAAGCTAGACACAAATATCGAATGGCAAGGGGTTGGCCAGGTAAATCACAGCACATTTATACACTGGAATACTGTGCAAATATATGAAAATATATTGTAGAAAAATACTCAATATTATGCAAAATGGTAAGAATGTGTTGTTAAATGAGACAAGTATGAAAAAGCAAAAGAATAAAATACATACAGAATATTGGATACAATATGATTTAATTTTTATTTAAAAATGTCAGATGGAGGATGGGAGGAGGGAGATGATCAGGAAAAATAACTAATGGATACTAGGTTTAATACCCGGGTGATGGAATAATCTGTACAGCAAACCTGCATGACACAAGTTTACCTCTGTAACAAAGCTGCACTTGTACCCCTGAACTTAAAAGTTAAAAAAAGTGAGTCTTTTATAAACAGCAAAAAATAAAAAATAAAATAAAAGATGTATAATACACAATAGGTTTGGGTGGTAAAATTATAAGTGAGTTCCATTACCCTCTTTTTGTGTAAGGGTTTTTTTTTTTTTATGTCTACAATGAAAACATGCTGCTTTTACTTTAAGAAAAGAGATTCCCTTTAAATTGGCCCCATTTAACCTGTTTAAAATGGGTCAGCAACCCTATGCATAAGCTTAAAAGTGTGTATTTGTGGACTTGCATTTTGCAGTGCTGACGTGCTTCCCCTAGAACCGAAGGGAGACACGAAACCTCTCTGCAAACTCTTTGTAGATTCCCATCTGTGACTTGATAAATATTTGATGCAGTGGCCAGTCAACATCCCTACATTAGTGAAACTTCTGCCCAGGAGCAACTGCACAGCTCTCAGCAATGAGATCGGAGTAAGTTAAAAAGAGTGTATTCATTAGCCACTTCAAAGGGTTTGGGTTTTTTTTTTTTTCAGCTGGAAATTTTGCAGGCTGTATTATTGGCCCTACTGTCTACCTCATGACAACCGAAAAACATACTACTACAAGGAGGAGCCTGCTTCTTCCCTTAACAATATTTCCTTTCCTTTGTGTTCACAGCCCGGGAGGCAAACGCACCATGAATCACCCTTCTCTCTTCCCTTTGGTTAAACAGCTGCGAATATCTTAAGTGAGTTTAGGATCTGCCTGGTAACTTTAATGCCAAAAACCTGGAGTCTGGTCCCCATCGCTTGTGTAGTTTTGTACAGTGGGGATGGGCCACTTGTCCTCTCTACATCTTCAATGACTACAATTGGTAATTAAAAGTCGGCCTTTTGTCCCTCAATATCCTGAATTGACAAGTAGAATGAATGAACAACATTTAGCAGGTCAGAGAAGGGCTCTGGTGAAATCACCTGAAATTAATCCTGAAGCTAGCTGCAGTGGTTTTCAGGAGGACCTGAGTAAATTCCTACTCATTTTTCAAATCTTGATTTAAATGTCACCTCTTCCTGGAAGGCTACCAAGATCCAAGCCTGGTGCCCCTCCACTGAGCTTCCATAACTTCTGTACTTCTGTGAGAGCCTGTAACCTGTACTTGAACTACCTGCTTGTTTATGTCTCTCCCCAGCAAACTATGAGTTTTGGGAAGACTGTCCTGCCCACCACTGCCCAGTATCTGGTACTTAGAAAAGTGCTGAATACATATTTATTGAATTGAGTATATTTTTCTTGAAACTCATGCTTCAGAGAAGTAACAAAATTTCAGGATTATAGGGCATCAAATTTGAAAGTTTCCTCTATTCATTGATTGAAGCCCACTGTCCCTGCTCCCGACCCATAGCTGTCAAAGCAAGCAACTGTCTCGTCTGCTTGCACGTTTCTAATGACAGACAGTTTACCTCCCTTTAAAGCAGTCAAAGGTAGGCTTTGAAATGACTGAGAAAGTTGAGTAAAATAAAAGACCAACAGGACAGGTCCTCAACCAAATGGGGAAGCAGGTAAGCCCAGGCGCCTTATCACTTCTAGTTCCTCCCCTCTCGTCATTATTGCCACTTCTTGAGGCCTTTATTCTCTTACCCATTTTCTGCTGGGTCTTCCTCTCAGCTGAGGGTTAAGGAAACTCCACAGTGGTGGCCACTGACAGTAGTTTAAGGCTCTGCTTCACAAACCAGGAGTGTGTACACCATAGAGTCCTTGGACTCCAAGACGAACATGGAGTCTATTGTGAAGCATCATTTTTATTTGAAGAGCTAACATTTTTATGTTAAAAATATATGTAGTATGGAAAAGCATGTAGGCATGATTTTAAATAGACAGCATAAGACTTAAAAGAAATTGATCAAAATCCTTTGGGCTGAGTCCTCGGACTCCTGGGTGTTAAGAATTCACTCTTGCTTTGATGGGTAACTTTGGTGGAAAATACAGGAGAAGTAATACTGGCTTAATATGCTGTCCTCTTATACCCCCTGGGGGCATTTGCATTTCCACTGGTTTCTTTTGGAGACTGAAAAGGCTTTAAAGTCAAGAGGAATCAATGCATAATGGTGGAGTTTCAGGCTGCATGAATTGGGGTAGAGGGACAGATATTATCCAGCAGAGGCATTGCATTTATAAAGAACATTTCCTAGTGATCTGTCAGCCTTTAAGGCAGTCCCATCTCAGAGAAGGTATAGTAAATGTCCACTTGATTCTGATTGACGATATTTGGGGAAGTAACTTGACCCTTCTATGCCTCAGTTTCCTTAGCTACAACATGAAATTAACTCATAGAGGTGCTGTGAGCTACTGTATAGAAAGTACTTTGCTCAGTGCCCAACATATAATAAACATTTAATAAACAGCAGTTCTTACTAGCACTAATTATAAAATTAACATATGCTCAGTCAGACCTACCCCTAAATTTGTGGGCCTAGAGTTTGTTAACTTTTTTGTTAACAAACAAGCTAACAGTTTGTTAAAAAAAAATGATGTATCCTTCTACTTTTGAAACAAAGTTGAGAACTATTTTTCATATGACTGAATATCAGCAAATTTTAAAGTTGACTGATCTTTAATTTTCTGCACATAACTGGCAGTTCTTTTGTTAGGCTGATGTTTGGATGCATAATAACAAAGGCATACATAATTCATACATGACTATATATTTGCTATGTAAAAATTATTTTTCTTGTCTTCATTTTAGCAAAATTACAGTTACATTCTTACAATCAGGATTTTTACATAATTTATGTTCAAAGATAATAATGCCAAATTCAATACCCTTTCTTAACCATTGTATTCTTATTTTTAAATTAATTTCATCATGGAGAAAACTTGCTGTTAAGTCAATAGCAACTGAAATTGTCAGTTATTGTAACATTTACATTCAGAAATTCGCAATAGATTTTACATATAAAGTTCAAATACTATGATGGGTCTTATAATAAATTATTGTTATAATAGAAAATACTATAAAAATTTTAATTTCATAATATAAATCTATCACTTACATTGCAATTTTTACCTTCTCTAAAAACAATATCCAGATCCACAAAATATTTTGGTAAATTCTTTTTTTTACTTTTAATAACTTTAAAGTGGTCTCAACAGATACTAGTTTGAGGATTATTTGTATGTGCATATTCTCTTTTATAGTGATGCAAACATTTTTGTATACTTGTTCTGATTTTCTTATATTTTATAGAAATGTCACGTTTGTTACATATTTCACATGCAGTTTATTTCAATTTAGAGTAACTATTTTCTCTAAATAAAAAAATTTAATTATAAAAGGCAAGAGCCAGACTCATTATTTGGTTCAAGTTTTGGAATTTCTGCAAGCTTTTGCTAACATCATTAAAACAACAGTTTCTACCAAATAACTGTTGATAGTGCAGATTCAAAAATAATTTTCTGCCAAAGATCATAATTCCTTCGTTAGCAAACTAATGCAGGAATGGAAAACCAAATGCCACATGTTCTCACTTATAAGTAGGAACTAAATGATGAGAACTCACGAACACAAAGAAGGAAACAACAGGCACTGGGGTCTACTTGAGGGTGGAGGCTGGGAGGAGAGGAAGGGGCAGAAGAGATAACTAGTGGATACCGAGCTTAGTATCTGGGTGAAGTAATAGGATGTACAACAAACCCCTGTGACACATTTATCTACGTAACAAACCTTCACATGTATGTCCAACCCTAAAATTAAAATTCTAAAAAACGATCATGATTCTTTTTTTTTTGAGAAGGAGTCTTGCTGTGTTACCCAGGCTGGAGTGCAGTGGCGCCATCTTGGCTCACTGCAACCTCTGCCTCCCAGGTTCAAGCAAGTCTCCTGCCTCAGCCTCCCGAGTAGCTGGAACTACAGGCTCCCACCACCACACCCAGCTAATTTTTGTCTTTTTAGTAGAGACAGGGTGTCACCATATTGGCCAGGCTGGTCTCGAGCTCCTGACCTCATGATCTGCTCACCTCGCCTCCCAAAGTGTTGGGATTATGGGTGTGAGCCACCGCGCCCGACCATGATTCTTTTTATTTAAGGATTATGTTTTATTTATCATATTCTTCCAGTGCATCTTGTTATCTGGTGTAAATTAAATTTTGTTGTTTTAATAGTTTTTAGTCAGCATTACCTTTGTGTGTCCAAAAGTGTTTTAGTGACAAATATAACAGCTTTTTCAAGTTGTTTCATCTTTGGACAGATACAGAAAATATCCTATGTGATTGTTTAATTGTTCCAAAGAGTCAACCACCTATTTGACACAGCTAAGAACATGTCCCTTAACAAGAAATTCAAACTATGTATCATACACAGCTCATAATAAATGCTTGTTCCTTACCAACTGCCATTATCATTAGCTTGCCATCGTTACTCTTTTAAATCAATGTCTAAAATTCAAAATTGTATTTTCAATTCTACTTTTTACAATGGGTGTAAAATCAATAACATACACAATTTTCACTTCAATTTTTATCATCTGATGAACTATCAGATGCAAGTGTGCCTGCCCATCATCAGACGATGGTACATCAGAAGATAAATAGTAGTTGCTCAGTATGATTTTGTCCTAACATAATTCACTTAAATTAGTTACTATTAATTTAAAAATTGTACCGATAATATCTTTTGTCACATTTAATAGTATTTTGATTTCTCCATTTAAAGAAATATGATCTTTCAAAATTCAAATTTTTTTTTTGAGACAGGATCTTGCTCTGTTGCCCAGGCTGGAGTGCAGTGGCACAGTCTCAGCTCACTGCAACCTCTGCCTCCCAGATTCAAGTGATCCTCCCTCCTCAGCCTCCCTAGTAGCTGGGACTACAGGCACATGCCACCATACCCAGGTAATTTTTTTTGTATTTTTAGTAGAGACGGGGTTTTGCCGCGTTGGCCAGGCTGGTCTCGAACTCCCGACCTCAGGTCATCCGCTGGCCATGGCCTCCCAAAGTGCTGGGATTATAGGCATGAGCCACTGCACCCAGCCTAAAATTCATTTTTATCTATGTTACATGCTTGGCTATTTTGGCATCAAATTTGAAAGTTATTTTTTTCTACTAGACTAGAACATTTCCATTGTTTTTTATGAATATCGCACTGTTGCTTCCACACAAGCTTGCCTAAGTATGGCACATCTAATACTGTTTTCTTAAGAATATCACAGCAATATTGTGTATTAGTATTTGCTTGTTTATTTGTTGAATACTGTTGATAATTGTTGTTGTTTCAGGCTTTTTCCATTCTAGTATTTGCATGTGCGTTTTTTTGGGTCGGTGTCAAATAATATTTTGTATTCTTTTAATTGAGAATGTAAATATTTCCAGCCACAGATTCTTTCACTGGACAAAGCTGTCTGTGAGGACAGACTGAAATATGTAATAACAGTAACAAAATATTTTGTCTTTAAGAATATAAAAAGGCCGGGCGCGTGGCTCAAG
>NW_016803289.1:858396-863264 GCF_001698545.2 Rhinopithecus bieti
TTCTGCTATATCCAAAATTATTGAAAAGTTTAAGGGTAAAATACAACTAGTAATTCATGAATACTAATATTTAAATAAAATTTCAAATGAAGCTTAATTTTACTTAGTTTTAAATTTAGTTTACTCATTACATATTTTCATAAAGTTATCTGCAATTTTTACATTCAATGTTTCATGCTTCAAGCATGCTATGTTTAGACAATGTATAAAAAATTAAAAGTAGTATTTTTTAAATTGCAAAATGTTCTTTAGCTGCTATGTGTAACTGCTGCAAACACTGCAGTAATTTGTGAGTACTTACACACCCACAAACTGGAACTTGAAGAAAGCAAGAAAATGGATGCTCGTTACCCCTGGGAAATGCTGTGTTACTTTCTAAGAATCTATAGCATTCATGACACCCGAGAAGAAAGATTTGACGAATATATTAATTTGTCTTTTACCTAAATGCTTCCACAGCTTAAATTCTCCTTGCACTCACATTCCTCAGCAGTGTCCTTTTGTGATGCTGGCAGCAGCACAACCCGTGATTCTTCATGACATTTGGGTGGTTGCCTTGTGTTTGCAGGACTGAGGAGCATTTTCCATGGCCTGAATGGTGCTAGTCACCAGAGTCGTTGTTTAGGGTATCTGCAATGGTCACCTGATTTCATATTTTCTTTAGTACATTTGCTTTTTTATGTGTCTTTTCTAAACATAAGGTCTAAGGTAGGGGTTCATCCTTATCAGATCTAGGGCTGTCCTGAGTTCAGTAAAAAAAATCCAACAGTGCTTATATGTACAACCCACATGTATAAAATAGAAATAGTACTTGAATAAATTACCTACAGGTACTTGAATAAATTACCATGTAACCAGTTTGTTGTTTATTTTCTGGACTTTAAAAGTACTAACACACACACACACACACACACACACGTATTTTTTTTTTTTTGAGACAGAGTCTCACTCTATCACCCAGGCTGGAGTGGTGCAGTCTTGGCTCACTGCAACCTCCCCATCCCGGATTCAAGCGATTCTTGTGGCTCAGCCTCCCGACTAGCTGGGATTACAGGTGTATGTCACCACACCTGGCTAGTTTTAGTAGAGATCGGGATTCACCATATTAGCCAGGCTGGACACACACATATTTTATATAAAATTTAAAAAAATATATAAATGAGATTATAATATGAAAACTTTGGGAAGCTTCTTTCTCCATTCAACAATATATTATGCACTGTTTTCTGTGTTGTTACATACAATTTATTAACTTTATCTCATTCATAACTATTATTCATAACTTATTCATAACTATTATTTTATTTTTTTTTTCTGAGATGGAGTCTCACTCTGTTGCCCAGGCTGGAGTGCAGTGGCACGATCTCAGCTCACTGCAACCTCTGCCCCCAGGGTTCAAGTGATTTTCCCACCTCAGCCTCCCAAGTAGCTGGGATTATAGGCACGTGCCACCATGCCTGCCTAATTTTTGTATTTTTAGTAGAGACGGGGTTTTGCCATGTTGGCAAGACTGGTCTCAAACTCCTGACCTCGGGTGATCTGCCCACCTCAGCCTCCCAAAGTGCTGGGGTTATAGGCATGAGCCATTGCACCAGGCCTGATTACACTATTTTAAAAAGCCAATTCCTTTCTGATTGGCATTTGGTTTTTTTTGTCATCATAAAAATCCTACAGCAAATATCCTTGGATAGGTTACTTGGTTTTCACTATGTTTAAATTCATGACTGCATTTGGTCAATACAGCTAAATTATTTATTTATTTATTTAATATAGCTAATTTATAAGGTTAGAAATTAACTACACACATCTTCTATAGGATCACTTAGTCCCTGCTCCTATTTTTCATATTCTGAAAGCTTTCTTAAAGACTTTTCCGGACAATCTAGAAAGAGTTCTAGATGAAAATTTTATACTAATGTGTCTTGTCTGCAATCCAAGGCAGTTTGATACATTAGTGTGTTAAGCTTTCCTGCTCAAAAATGGCAGAAAAATTAGAAACCTATATTAATTAGGAAAGGCAAATGGAAACTCAAGTATATATATTTATATATTTAATTACTTTTATTTTAAAATAAATATAAAATACCTTCTTTTATATTTATTTTAATGTATTATGAGACATAAATCCCTCCTATTGTCATATATATGATCTACATGTACAATTAAGATGGATACATACACATCTTTGTATCCGTGTGTGTGTGTGTATACAAGCTTTGTTTGGAGCTGGAAAGTAGCAGATCCAGGATTCAAATTTGGGTGTGGGTGATAGTCTTGCCACCGTATTATGCTTTGTAGTAGGTATTAGAACTTGATGGTGGAGGGTAGGGGTGAATTCAAAGAGCATCTAGTTCTTTTCAATATAAACAAGAATGTTTATAAACACCAAACTTATCACAGTAGTCACATTTAAGGAGTGGAGAGGGATTAAGGAGAAAAGAGAATTTTGCATTTGTGTATCACTTGACTTTTTAAAATAATAAGAATCGGTTCGTGTTGTATTGTCAAATTTCAATAATTAATGAAAAATAGTCTTGTACATAGTTGGTGTCAATGGCAAATGATCCAGCCATGTTTGAAATAGTTTGGAAGTTCTTTATAAAGAACCCATATGACGCAGCATAAGTTACCATATGACCCAGCAATTAATTTCTTAGATATTTACCCAAGAAAAATGAAAGCATAGCTTGCAAAAAGATGTGTACACAAATATTTAAAAGTTTTATTCATAATCACTAAAAACTGGAAACAATCCATATGACCATCAATAGATGATTTGATAAATAAGTCGGGGGTACTTCTGTACAATGGAGTATAACTCAGCAATAATATGTAACTAACTGCTGATATGTACAACAACATGGCTGAATCACAACAGCATTATGCTGAGTCTAACACAAAATATTACATGTATGATTCTATGTATATGATATTCACTAAAAGAGAAAGCTGAAGGGACAGAAATCAGATCAGTGATTGCTGGGGTTGGAAGAGGGTTGGAAGAGAGCATTGGCTATAAAATGGCACTAGAGATCTTTATGGAGTGATAGAAATAGTCTACATCTTTATTATAGTTACACAACTGTAGACAATTTTTTTTTTGGGGGGGGGATGGAGTCTTACTTTGTCACCCAGGCTGGAGTGCAGTGGCACAATCTCGGCTCACTGCAACCTCTGCCTCCTGGGTTCAAGTGATTCTTGTGCCTCAGCCTTCTGAGTAGCTGGGATTACAGGCACCTGCCACCACACCCAGCTAATTTTTGTATTTTTAGTAGAGACGGGTTTCGTCATGTTGGCCAGTCTGGTTTCAAACTCCTGACCTCAGGTGATTCACCCACCTCAGCCTCCCAAAGTGCTGAGATTACAGGCGTGAGCCACCGTGCCAGGCCAACTGTAGACATTTGTTAAAACTCATTAAACTCTATATCTAAAAGGGATTAATTATAGCTTGTCATAAATTATAGCTTGTATTATTACTATTATATAACTATATATTATATAGTTTTTTCTACCTAATTTTATTATATATGTATATTGTTATTATATTACATAATTATAGGTTAAATGCAGGGCATGTAGCTATTCAGTATGGCTGCACAGAGGTAGCTGAGAGGAGGGTTCTTCAACCCCACCCCCCCAAACATTGAATGATCAGCTCTAGATGGTAGAATCATACAGGTATAAATGGAATCAGTTAATTACAGTGGCAGTTGAGGCAGAATAATCAGCTAGGTTCTCAAAGTTAATGGCGACAAGAGAATCTGAAGAGGCATACGATGTTCCAATTCAGGACTCAAAAGTATTTGTTAAATGGATGAATGAGCACATGAATCAATGGAGGAAATTATGGAAAAGATGACAGCAGCAGCAGTGAGGTTTTAAAATCTTCCCCAATCCCCCTGTCCCCATAAAAAAGAACAGATCAACTCTAATAGCAAAATCCAAGGCCCAAAGTCAACATCTTAATAAAATCTAGATGAACAAGATATTCTCATGAACCTCAAAATATGAGCAGATGGATAAAAACCACCAATAATAACTAAAGATCCACATTGTCCACGCAGGAGAGAGGAATGAGGCACCTGACAGACCTGAGACAGAATTCTAAAACTGGTAGTAGGTACTCAATAAAAAGCAGAGTTAGACCAATTTGGGAACAGTTACTGAAATTGGGAGGGGTCTTTGCACACTCCAATGAAGATGTGGGTGTATGGGGCCCAAGGTAAGGTCTGAAGGTGCTGACGCTTGACTTTGTGGACCTTTATAATTACAAAGCTCTGCTGGAGAAGAAAGCCTTAAACCAAGAGTAGACTTCTGAGAGCAGAATCCACATGGGGAAGCACAGGGTGACAGAGATAAAGAGAAAAGAAGGCCTAGATAAAAGAGCAGAGGAACCATATGTCAAAATACATAAGAACATAAAAATACATTTTTTGGCTGGGTGTCGTGGCTCATGGCTGTAATTCCAGCACTTTGGGAGGCGGAGGCGGGCAGATCCCTTGAGGCCAGGAGTTTGACACCAGCCTGACCAACAAGGCAAAACCCCATCTCTACAAAAAAATAGAAAAAATAGCTGGGAATGGTGGCATGCAACTGTAGTCCCAGCTACTCGGGAGGTTGAGAGGGGAGGATAACTTGAGCCTGGAAGGTTGAGGCTGCAGTGAGCCATGACCACACTGCTCTACTCCAACCTGGTGACCAAGCCCAGGAGATTGAGGCTGCAGTGAGCCATGACCGCACCACTGCATTCCAGCCTGGGCAACAGAGTGAGACTCTGTCTCAAAAAAATAAATTTTATATATAATATATTATATATATTATATTTATATATAGTTTATAGATATTATATATAATATATATTTTATATA
>NW_016803289.1:864589-869122 GCF_001698545.2 Rhinopithecus bieti
AAAAAAAAAAAAAAAAGAAAAGGAAAAAGAGTGAGGCTGACATCAGTACCCAGCAAAATCAATCTAGAGTGACCAAGGTCAAGGTATATTCTAAAACAACTTCTGGGCTTTATAGTAAAAGGAAAAAAATATTTGAGCAACTAGTCAAAATCTCAAGTCACTTACACAGGAAAGGAAATAAGATTGTCATTAGACATTATTCCAGAAGAAATGAATTTAACATTCCTTGAAGATACTCAAGGAAGGAAAATATGAGCCAGAGATTTTATAGGTAGCCAAATGCAACAAGTTTTTATGTACATAAAAGAACCAGAGAATACTGCTCCCATGTACCTTTCCTGAGGAATGTACTAAAGAAAGATTTTTTTAAAGACAACCAAAATGGAAAGATACTGGCATAAGAATGAATGGTGAAC
Organism: Rhinopithecus bieti; assembly: GCF_001698545.2. Classification (NCBI taxonomy): domain Eukaryota; kingdom Metazoa; phylum Chordata; class Mammalia; order Primates; family Cercopithecidae; genus Rhinopithecus; species Rhinopithecus bieti. Next base: position 865,006 of record NW_016803289.1, read on the forward strand.
ATTAGATGTACCTTGACCCATAAAACTATGATGGTTATAAAAAGAGTAAACACCCAGGCAAAGTAGATACTGTATAATAACGAAAAGGAGATAATGGTGAGAGAGATAAAAAATAAAATATTCTTGTTGATTGTTTTATAGTTACTGATGTGGTAAAAAGGTGTTTATTCAAATGAGATATTGATGGATAGGGATGAGGGAATAAAAAAGAAATGAACTAATTTCGATATTGCTGGAAACCAATAGATAACAACAAAATAAGATGGGGAACTAAGGTTATTTTAGCATAAGTATAAAAGTAACCATTAAAACAAAACCCTTCCAAACACCAAATATATTGAGAGAACAAATAAAATAAATCACATAATGAAAAACTAGTGCTATAAATGCTTGCATATTTATAACAGAAAACAATATGAAGTGAAAAAAGTAATGTGCAAAGAAATATACATAGATATTTGCTTTTAAAAAGGCTAAATAACAATATATGTGTGTGTATGTGACGGTTAATTTTATGTCAACTTGACCGTGCAATGGGGCACCCAGATTAAACATGATTCCTGTGAATGTCTCTATAAGGGTGTTTTGGGGTGAGACTAACATTTGAATCAATGGACTCAGTTAAATAGATGGCCCTCCCCAAGTGGGTGGGCATCATCCAATTCATTGAGGGCCTGACTGGAACAAAAAGACAGGGAGGCCAGGTGCGGTGGCTCACGCCTCTAATCCCAGCATTGTGGGAGGCCAAGGCTGGCAGATCACCTAAGGTTGGGAGTATGAGACCAGCCTGGCCAACATGGTGAAACCCTATTTCTACTAAAAGCAAAAGAAATACAAAAAAATTAGCTGGGTGTGGTGGCAGGTGCCTGCAATCCTAGCTACTCAGGAGGCTGAGGCAGGAGAATCACTTGAATCCAGGAGGTGGAGGTAGCAGTGAGCCAAGATTGCGCCATTGCACTCCAGCCTGGGTGACAGAGCAAGACTCTGTCTCAAAAAATAAAAAAAATAAAAAAAAAGAAAAGAAAATTAAGAAGGAATTTGCCCCTTTTTTGCTTCCTGCCTGCCTGCTTGAGCTGGAATATCTGTCTTCTGCTCTTGGACTGGGATTTTCACAATCGGCTTCCCTCGTTCTTAGGTCTTCAGACTTGAACTGTAATTCCAGCTACTTGGGAGGTTGAGGCAGGAGAATCACTTGAACCCGGGGGACGGAGGTTGCAATGAACCGAGATCACATCATTNAAATGGCAGAAAATTAGAAACCTATATTAATTAGGAAAGGCAAATGGAAACTCAAGTATATATATTTATATATTTAATTACTTTTATTTTAAAATAAATATAAAATACCTTCTTTTATATTTATTTTAATGTATTATGAGACATAAATCCCTCCTATTGTCATATATATGATCTACATGTACAATTAAGATGGATACATACACATCTTTGTATCCGTGTGTGTGTGTGTATACAAGCTTTGTTTGGAGCTGGAAAGTAGCAGATCCAGGATTCAAATTTGGGTGTGGGTGATAGTCTTGCCACCGTATTATGCTTTGTAGTAGGTATTAGAACTTGATGGTGGAGGGTAGGGGTGAATTCAAAGAGCATCTAGTTCTTTTCAATATAAACAAGAATGTTTATAAACACCAAACTTATCACAGTAGTCACATTTAAGGAGTGGAGAGGGATTAAGGAGAAAAGAGAATTTTGCATTTGTGTATCACTTGACTTTTAAAATAATAAGAATCGGTTCGTGTTGTATTGTCAAATTTCAATAATTAATGAAAATAGTCTTGTACATAGTTGGTGTCAATGGCAAATGATCCAGCCATGTTTGAAATAGTTTGGAAGTTCTTTATAAAGAACCCATATGACGCAGCATAAGTTACCATATGACCCAGCAATTAATTTCTTAGATATTTACCCAAGAAAATGAAAGCATAGCTTGCAAAAGATGTGTACACAAATATTTAAAAGTTTTATTCATAATCACTAAAACTGGAAACAATCCATATGACCATCAATAGATGATTTGATAAATAAGTCGGGGTACTTCTGTACAATGGAGTATAACTCAGCAATAATATGTAACTAACTGCTGATATGTACAACAACATGGCTGAATCACAACAGCATTATGCTGAGTCTAACACAAAATATTACATGTATGATTCTATGTATATGATATTCACTAAAAGAGAAAGCTGAAGGGACAGAAATCAGATCAGTGATTGCTGGGGTTGGAAGAGGGTTGGAAGAGAGCATTGGCTATAAAATGGCACTAGAGATCTTTATGGAGTGATAGAAATAGTCTACATCTTTATTATAGTTACACAACTGTAGACAATTTTTTTTTTGGGGGGGGGATGGAGTCTTACTTTGTCACCCAGGCTGGAGTGCAGTGGCACAATCTCGGCTCACTGCAACCTCTGCCTCCTGGGTTCAAGTGATTCTTGTGCCTCAGCCTTCTGAGTAGCTGGGATTACAGGCACCTGCCACCACACCCAGCTAATTTTGTATTTTAGTAGAGACGGGTTTCGTCATGTTGGCCAGTCTGGTTTCAAACTCCTGACCTCAGGTGATTCACCCACCTCAGCCTCCCAAAGTGCTGAGATTACAGGCGTGAGCCACCGTGCCAGGCCAACTGTAGACATTTGTTAAAACTCATTAAACTCTATATCTAAAAGGGATTAATTATAGCTTGTCATAAATTATAGCTTGTATTATTACTATTATATAACTATATATTATATAGTTTTTTCTACCTAATTTTATTATATATGTATATTGTTATTATATTACATAATTATAGGTTAAATGCAGGGCATGTAGCTATTCAGTATGGCTGCACAGAGGTAGCTGAGAGGAGGGTTCTTCAACCCCACCCCCCCAAACATTGAATGATCAGCTCTAGATGGTAGAATCATACAGGTATAAATGGAATCAGTTAATTACAGTGGCAGTTGAGGCAGAATAATCAGCTAGGTTCTCAAAGTTAATGGCGACAAGAGAATCTGAAGAGGCATACGATGTTCCAATTCAGGACTCAAAAGTATTTGTTAAATGGATGAATGAGCACATGAATCAATGGAGGAAATTATGGAAAAGATGACAGCAGCAGCAGTGAGGTTTTAAAATCTTCCCCAATCCCCTGTCCCCATAAAAAAGAACAGATCAACTCTAATAGCAAAATCCAAGGCCCAAAGTCAACATCTTAATAAAATCTAGATGAACAAGATATTCTCATGAACCTCAAAATATGAGCAGATGGATAAAACCACCAATAATAACTAAAGATCCACATTGTCCACGCAGGAGAGAGGAATGAGGCACCTGACAGACCTGAGACAGAATTCTAAAACTGGTAGTAGGTACTCAATAAAAGCAGAGTTAGACCAATTTGGGAACAGTTACTGAAATTGGGAGGGGTCTTTGCACACTCCAATGAAGATGTGGGTGTATGGGGCCCAAGGTAAGGTCTGAAGGTGCTGACGCTTGACTTTGTGGACCTTTATAATTACAAAGCTCTGCTGGAGAAGAAAGCCTTAAACCAAGAGTAGACTTCTGAGAGCAGAATCCACATGGGGAAGCACAGGGTGACAGAGATAAAGAGAAAAGAAGGCCTAGATAAAAGAGCAGAGGAACCATATGTCAAAATACATAAGAACATAAAATACATTTTTTGGCTGGGTGTCGTGGCTCATGGCTGTAATTCCAGCACTTTGGGAGGCGGAGGCGGGCAGATCCCTTGAGGCCAGGAGTTTGACACCAGCCTGACCAACAAGGCAAAACCCCATCTCTACAAAAAAATAGAAAAAATAGCTGGGAATGGTGGCATGCAACTGTAGTCCCAGCTACTCGGGAGGTTGAGAGGGGAGGATAACTTGAGCCTGGAAGGTTGAGGCTGCAGTGAGCCATGACCACACTGCTCTACTCCAACCTGGTGACCAAGCCCAGGAGATTGAGGCTGCAGTGAGCCATGACCGCACCACTGCATTCCAGCCTGGGCAACAGAGTGAGACTCTGTCTCAAAAAAATAAATTTTATATATAATATATTATATATATTATATTTATATATAGTTTATAGATATTATATATAATATATATTTTATATA
>NW_016803289.1:871422-989765 GCF_001698545.2 Rhinopithecus bieti
TAAGGATAGGAAAACGTTAATGTTGAATTTAAAAGAAACAAATGAACCTTTTCAAGGTTTAAAGGCTTTTAAACAGACCTCTACTTTTAAGTGGGCTACATTCTAAGGAATTTTTAAAAACTGTAATCTTGAACTTTGTTAGGTTTGTTGTTGGTAGTGGTGTTGATGTAGTAAGTCTAGTGTTATTGAGTATTATAGAAGAGAGCAAAAGAGTAAATATAGTGATGTTCATGAAAACCAGCATTCTTCCTGTGAGAAAAGAGAGATAAAAATATGGGCTGGGCACAGTGGCTCACACCTGTAACCCCAGCCCTTTGGGAGGTCAAGGTGGGATCACTTAAGTCCAGGAGTTCGAAACCAGCCTGGGCAACAAAGCAAGACCCCATCTATAAAAAAAAAAAAAAAAAAAAAAAGCTCGGTGAGGTGGTATGTACCTGAAGTCCCAGCAACTTGGGAGGCTGAGGCAGGAGGATTACTGGAGTCTGAGAGGTTGAGACTGCGGTGAGTTGTGAACTTGCCATGGGACTCCAACCCGAGCAACAGAGCAAGACCTTGTCTCAAAAAAATGAAAAAGATAAAAATATGGACTGGAGGACAAGAGGAAGAACTACTGGTATTGGACTGGAGTTGGGGGATTCAGATAAATTAATGATTTTAAATAAAATATACTTTCTGGCTCTGTCTACTAAAAGGGCCTAGAGGCAATGAGGCTCCAATAGTAAGAGCACTCTTCCTACCCATTTTTTTCCTAAGAACTGAAGGTTTCCACTAAAAGAAACTGAATCTCCTTGGAGAAATGGCTGATTCAATGTCTGTAGCAAAGAAAACGCAAGATGAGCCTGGGACCTCCTCTGCTACAGAATCGTGAAAGTAGTAAAGAAGTACTGAAAACCAATGGGCATAGGTCAGAAGGACACAGAGACCAACTGGAAGGGGCTCCCATTGGCCTAATTTGGGACAAATTGAGAACTGAAAAGAAAACTGATGGTAATGATTGTTCTTAGTTGACAGTGATACTCAAGAACATTAAAACGTGAGTATGAGAGAAGAGAGAGCATTTTCTTAAACAACAGAATGCCAGCTTGTAAAGGTGGAAGAAATGATAGGATTAGAAAACTGTGATTTTGCAATCACCAACATTATAATTGATTAAGTCAAAATTTATTAATGGATGCTAGAACATGGTTAAAAGTTGTGGGGGAACAAGATATTTTCATATCCTCCACGTAGCATCCCAGAGATTACTTATTAATTATAAAGTGGGAAATATACCTTTATTCTAGGTATATTCTTTATTTCTAGTGAAGAATTCTAGCAGACAACACCGTAATCAGAGGATTATATTTAGCATCACCTATAATAGGGCATAGTGGTATCATATGCCTCTTGCTATGAACACTGAGAGGCATCAAACATTGCTTCTGTAGAAGTTTTTGCTAAAAGTCTTTAAATCTAATTCTGAAGAAATAACCAGATAATCCAAATTGTGGAACATTCTATAAAAAGAACTGACCTGAAGGCCCTCTCCCAATTCCCCCACAAATGGCAAGAGAACTGTTTTAAAACAAAATAGACTGTAGAGATGTGACAGCTAAAACAGCATGTGATTCTTGATGAATCCCAGATAAAAACGAAAACAAAGACAAAACTAAGACAAAACAAAACAAGTAAAGCTCCAAAGGGCATTACTGGGGGAAAAGCTGCATATATTTAATAAGACTTTTAAAACATTAGATAATATATCAATGTTGAGTCTATTATATTGACAATTTGATTATATAGAAGAATGTCCTTGTTTCTTCGGAAGTAAATGCTGAAGTACTTTGGAGTGAAGCTTCATAAAGTTTTAATGTACTTTCCAATTTTCAGCCAAAAAACACCCCTATCTATCTATCTATCTATCTATCTATCTATCTATCTATCTATCTATGAAAAACACCCATATATGTATATGGAGTTATGTACAATGAACAAGTGTAGTGAAATGTTAACAGTGCGTGATTGTAGGTGAAGGATATTTGAGAGTTCATTGTATTTTCTTTTTAAACTTTTCTGTAGGTTTCAATATTTTCCAAATAAAAGGTTGGGAGTTAGGGAGGCATAAACATGTAGACGGCCAGTGGATGCCTGGCCCCAAGGCAGTCAACCTACAGATTCACAACTAGAGACCTAGGACCTAAGCCACATGGCCTGAAAAGATGAGCTATTCTATATCGGCCAGGATCCTCTTGGCTTCAAGTAACAGGACACCCGAGTCAAAGTAGCTTAAACCTTCAGGATACCTCATATAATAAGAAGTCTGAAGGTAAATGGCTCGAGGGCTGGTCAGTTTGTCAGCTCAAGGATGTTGACGCCCTCTTCTGTCAGTTTCTCTGTCATTCTCTTGGCTTTGCCTCATGGGTGTACAATAGGTACAACGGTGTCATGCATCATGTCTTCATGTGACATATCCAAAGCAGGCAGCAAGCTGATGGGCCGGCTCCCCATCAGGTCTCGCCCTCTTGTATCAGGGACAACACTCTTTCCCACAATCCGCCCCCCCTCCCTGCAAAATTCCCTTACCTCTCAGTGCTCTTACAAACCTATGATATATTCACCACCTGAGGTTGTTCACCTGAACAAACCTGATAAGGAGGGTGGTTGCTGAGTGGGCAGCCAGCGGTGTTGGCCACATGAGCCATCCAGACTCCCTCGCTCAGGAAACGGAGCCTAGAAACCCAAATTGTGTGTGCTGTAAGTAGTCCAGCTGATGGGGAATGGACAAGAAGTTGAGGACATGAGCCATGTACAAGCCAAGGTTAAGACAAGAGAGAACACCATCTCTATCCCTGTAGTGATAGAGGGTGAGGAAGCCATTTGGTAGGGAAAGTGGAATACAGCGCATGGTCTGAGTCAGTGAAGCTGCCCTTAGGCTCCCCCAACTGCCTGGATTCCTATTGGCTTCTGGTTAAGATTTCAGTTCTGGGCCACCTAGAATGAACTAGTGAGAACTCTTTATTGGCCAGTAACAGAACAAAATACTGCCCTGGCACCAAAGAGGAATTAGTTATAAATGTTCAGGAATGTCTTACTATCCAAGGCAAGAATTGTAGGAAGTGTAGCCAGGCCTTAGAAAGTGCTAGCACCAGTTGGCTTCTCTTTGACTCTTGTCTCTGTGTTTCTCTACTGAGCATTTTATTCTTATCTCTGCAGTAGATAAGCGGATATCTTTGCATCTGGTCTCCAACGTTATTATACATCCACTCACATCTCCTGAATTCTCATAAAAGTTTTGACGCTGCTAAGAGCCCATGTAGTAGACAGTCTCTCAGTCCTACTTTCAAATTCCCAGAGGAGAGAAGCTGAGAGGCCTAAGTTGGGTCAGATGTCCCATCCATCAAGTCCATGGGCTTCAGGTCACAACAGATAAGTAGGGGGTAAGGAGGAGGAGTATTAGGAGAAAGCGGTCATTGACGTGAGGCTGGAAAGATATCCCAATGGCATCCACTGCGATCCCCTTAAAGTACTGGTTCTCAAGGTTGGGGGTAGGAATTCCTCCCCACCCCCACTTTTGGCAATGTCTGGAGGCATTTTTGGTTATTACAGCTTGGGGGGTGGATGCTACTTGCATCTAATGGGTAGAGGCAAGGGGTGTTGCTAAACATCCTAGAATGCTCCCATGACAGAAAATTACTTTGCCCAAAATGTCAATAGTACTGAGGTTGAGAAATCATGCTCCCCTTTTGATTCTGTAACGGGCCTTCCCACCAAATGGAGCATCGGTATTCACAGAGCACAAACCAGTGCCTAATATGTAGGAGGACTCTTAAATATCTATTGGACAGAGGATGAGTGAAAATACCATTCTAAAACAGGGTGGACACTGATTCTACTGCTGATTACCTGGGTTCAGGGTGTACTCTGGGGGAAGCCACCATGGGAGCTCACAAAGGCAGGGGATGGTGAAATGCTTGCCCTGGGGAGTGGAAGGTAGGGGTGTGTAAAAGAGAAGATGGAATAAGCAGAAACAGATGCAAACAGAAGACAGAACCATAAACCCACGCACAACTTGCTCTTGCAAGTACTCATAACACACGTAGCAGCTGCTTCTCTGGTACCTACCCCTCCCACACACCATAAGGGAGAGCTGTCAAGCCTTAAGTCCTGAACAGCTGTGGGATATGATATAAGCATCTCTTTTCCCCAGTAATTCATCAGGCAGGCAGGTACAGGCTCCAGGCCACTGGGGTTTCCTTTTTTGGTTTAGTAGATACACATGCTTTCATTTCTTAAGGAGCATTGTCAGCCTGAAATCTTAAAAAAACAAAAATACCTGTAAATAATTTAGAGTGAAGACAACTCCAGAAATAAGGAGAAGGAAGAGTTTGTAAGGCTGAGTATTTTCCTAAAATTCCTGACAACCAGAGTCTACTACTGGGCAAAGGAGAATAAGTTTTCTGGTAGAAACGCCAGAAAAGTTAGATTGTGCAAAGTCTTTGCTGCCCTCTACTGATTAAAATGAAGACTAACATGTGGTTTGAGAGGAGAGAGGTTTTTCAATTACCATTCCATTTCTTCATTTACTTTCCCAACAAGTATTTACTCAGCTTATACTTCGTGCAGGTGATGTGCAAAGCATTAAGTAGGGTAGCAAAAAATACAGATCAGGTATTTCTTCTCGTGAAACTCACAATCTGCCAAAAGAGACCAATTTTGTATGTCAACAAACAGGAAACATCGTAAGGTTGTTGAAAGTGCTCTGAAAGTAATTAACAGGGTAATGTGGAGGGGTGTGTGTGTGTGTGTGTGTGTGTGCACGCGTGGTGGGGGGGTGGGTGTGGGCAGGCAATTTGAGATTGACCTGTGAGCTAAGAATGGAAGGTTGTGACAAAGCCAGATGTGCTGAGAGAGGCCAAAAGCTTTTCAGGCAGAGTGAGAAGTGGGTGTAAACTCCAGAGGCAGAAAAGTGCTCCCTGGGCCCTTGAACTCAGTGCAAGAGCAGAGGGCTGTGTGGAGGAGAGGCCAGAGAGGTGGGCAGGGCCCAGTTCACAGAGGGTCCCAGTATTTTGCCCAGGAGCTTGGATTTTGTTTGGCATAAATTTTATTCAGAAGAGGAAGCTATTGAGCATTTGCTATTTTTGTCTTTCAAGGACTATTCCTTTTAATAGTACATACTTGCTACAGAGTATCAATAAAGATTTTTTTTGCAGAAATATCAGAAAGTTTAAAAAGTACATACATTAAATAACTTTATTAGCATCTAGAGAGGCCGGACACAGTGGCTCATGCCTGAAATCCCAGTACTTTGGGAGGCTGAGGTGGGTGGATCACTTGGGGTCAGAAGTTCAAGACCAGCCCGGCCAACATGGTGAAACCCTGTCTCTACTAAAAATACAAAAACTAGCTGAGCGTGGTGCTACACACCTGTAGGCCCAGCTGATCGGGTGGCTGAGACTCGAGGATTGCTTGCACCTGGGAGGCGGAGGTTGCAGTGCGCCAAGATCGCGCCACTGCACTCCAACCTGACTGACAGAGCGAGACTCCATCTCAAAACTAAACAAAACAAAAATTATCTAGAGAATTATTCTGTCTTCTGTGTGTATGATGGACAGTAGGGCAGCAGGGCAAGAGGAGGAGACAGAGCCAGGTGGTGCTGTGCGGGAGTCAAGCTGGGAAGATGGACAGAAATGAATGGATATGAGGTGGCTTTGGTGGTCTCACCTTCAGGAACCTCTGGTGGGTTGGATGTGGAGGACAGTGACATGGGGAGAGATGCCAGGGCTGTGAGGACAAGAAAATCAGCTATGACACACGTTTGAAGAGCAGTGGCACCTGTAGGCTCCATCCCCGGCTCCTTGCTGGCCAGTGGGTCAGGGCTATTTGCCTGTCCACTGTGCTCTCTCCTCCTGCTCAGTCTGGGTGATTACACCTGACAGGGCTCAGAGAGGCATCCCTCATAAAAATGGCCATAAAGCTGTTTGCTAATACGAAGCCGCCCATAAATGTCAGGTGATGAGAATTACAGCCCCGCAGGCTCATAAAAGAGAGAGCGTGTCATGGCTTGAGGAAGCCACAGCGACGGTGAGGGCACCGGACTGTCTTTCCAAGCTGTATTTCAGTTTCGGGGAAGGCATGACTGGAGGAAGTGGAGTGCTGGCTGAGGCCAAAGTGGCTCAGAACCTTAAGTGAAAGGCCCAGTTATCAAATCTGTCAGCAAAGCTTCCGTCCCCTGGCCCAGGGCTTCTTCAAGGTGAAGTGGAGTGCATTCTGAACTTGCAGAACTTAGCCAGGAGGAGTAGGGGCATTAGTGAACCTGGCCTCAGGCAGCCTCTGATTCCGGGGAATAAACAACATACTGTTTCCTACTTTTTCCGATCCTTGACTCACCTGTCAGCTAATTAGTACATAACCCACGTGTTCTCTCTGCCTTGAGCTGCTCCCCTGCTTACCATCTGTCTAGTAATCCTTTGATGCACCCCATATGTCCCACAGCTCTGACCCCCAACCTCTTTCTTTTTCTCCCTTTAGTTCTCTCTCTCTTTCATGTCCAGTCAACATTCAGCTAAAAATCACTGGTATCCTATAATAAGCATGACATTGTGCTGGGATGCTGGAAACCAGGCTGGGGGCAAAGAAACATGATATGAAGACCCCATCCAGAAGAAGTTACACATCTAGCTGACAGGCAGCAAGGTGAATAACTTCTTCTGGGAGCACATCCACACTTAAAAGTAAAACAATAGTAAATAATTGTGGCTAATATCAATATTGAAGGCTGACTGCATACCAGGTGCCTGCCAAGGGCATTAGCTCTTGTGGTCCTCCTGATAACCTGTTGAGGTGAGTACTACTACGATTCTCATGTTGAGATCAAGAGGCTGAGGCTGGGGAGGTGGGGACCTTTACAGGGCGACATAGCCTGTGACCTTTTTAAATTCACGTTGGCACAATCCTGAAGCTTGTATGCTGCTCTGCTCTGGCACATCAACCAGGATAAACCGAGGCTCCTAATAGCATGGGCGTATCCTGCATGCTGCTCCACTTCTGGGGACACTCTGCCTTTTGATTACTCTTAACTTTTCTTCCACACACACCACACATACATGTGCACACACACATCTTGATCCATAATCCCATCCTGACCCCTATCCTTTGGACCCTAATGACATTTTGACATTGAATAAAAATTATGCAAAATTATTGCCTGCTCATTGAGAGAGCATTTTCAGAAACAAACACCAATAACCCCAATAAATTCCAATAAACTCAACATAATAATCAGCCTTGATAAATAATAAACACCAATACATTTTTGAATCAATTTTTATATTACTTAACATTGTTTTAATTTTGGGGATTAATTATTTTTGGTTTCCTAAAGTGATTTCTTTCTTTCTTTTTTTTTGAAACAGGGTCTCACTCTTGTCGCCCAGGCTGTAGTGCGGTGGCATGATCACGACTCACTGCAGCCTCAACCTCCTAGGCTCAATTGATCCTCCCAACTCAGCCTCCCAAGTAGCTGGGACCCCAGGCATGTGCCACATGCCAGGCTAATTTTTGTATTTTTTGTAGAGATGGGGTTTCACCATGTTGTCCTGGCTGGTCTGAAACTCCTGGGCTCAAGTGATTCACCCACCTCGGCCTCCCAAAGTGCTGGGATTACAGGCGTGAACCACTCTGTGCTTGCCCTAAAGTTATGTCTGACAGTTCTTTATTTAAATTTTAGAGTTAAAATTTAATCATCAAGAGTTCTGTCTGCATCAAATTGTACCAGTTTTAGGTATTATTTGTGTGAGGTTTCTTCAGTGACTTATTTCTACCAGATCCAATTTTCCTGGGTCAAATTTTGCAGGTCTGCATTTCAAGATTTGCTCCGTTTTTAGTCAATATCACATTTTTACCACAATCAGTCATAGCCATTTTCAGTTTTAATTTGTGTTGGTTATTTTTGTCAGAAATATCCATTATAAATTGAACAGCAGATTAATGGTTTATTTATTCATTTCTTATTCAATGGGATGAGAAAATTGAACAACATTAGGCAACAGAGAGAGCTAGGCAAAACAGAGACAAAGACTCAGATAAAGATAGCAAGAGGAAATCAAATTTTAAGAGTAAAAATTATATTTATGGTAATGGTAATAGCTAATATTTATTGTGTACTTCTTATGAGCCCTGTTCTAAACACCTGCAATGGGCTTATATTCATTTAATCTTCACAACAACTCTTTTTAACTTCAATTTTGAGTTCAGGGTACAAGTGCAGATTTATTACATAGGCAAACTTGTGTCATGGGGGGTTTGTTGTTCAGGTTATTTCATCACTCATATATTAAGCCTAGTACCCATTAATTATTTTTCCTGATCCTCTCCGTCTTCCCACCCTCTACCCTCTGAACGGCCCCAGTGTGTGTTGTTCCCCTCTATGTGTCCATGTATTCTCATCATTTAGCTCCCACTTGTAAGTGAGAACATGCAGTATTTGGTTTTCTATTCCTGTGTTAGTCTGCTAAGGATATGGCCTCCAGCTCTGTCCATGTCCCTGCAAAGGACATCATCTTCTTCTTTTTTTATGGCTGCATAGTATTCCATGGTGTATAGGTACCACATTTTCTTTATCCAGTCTATCATCAATGGGCATTTAGGTGGATTCCATTTCTTTGCTATTGTGAATAGTACTTCAGTGAACATACGTGTGCATGTATCTTTATAACAGAATGATTTATATTCCTTTGGGTATATACTCAACAATGAGATTGATCAGTTGAATATTATTTCTTTTTTTTTTTTTTTTTTTTCCAAATCAACAGGTCTTTTATTGCATCATTTAAATATCACAAGTAGGTCTTAGGAGTCATCTGGCATCTTCTTTCTGTAGCTGGATAACTCTTAGATCTTATTCATCAGCCTGCTGAACAGTTCCTTTTTCAGAGACATAGATACCATCCAAAAATTTCCTGATATCCTTGTTTTTAACTGTTGTGGCTTGCTGAATCAAAGCCGCTGAATTTGAAACAAGTTCAATGTCATTTCCTTCAAGGATTAATTCATCTTTCTGGGCTTGAGATACTGAACAAGCAACACCTGGTCTCATCCGAACCCTGCGGATGTATTTTTCACCCAAGAAATTTCGGATTTCAACAAGAGACCCATTCTCCTGGATAACGACGTTGATGGGGAAGTGAGCATACACAGACCTCATCTTGTAACGGAAGCCCAGCGTAACACCCTTGATCATGTTCTGTACATGACTACAAATAGTCCGAACGGTAGCCAGTTCCTTTCTGTTACCCCACCATTTGTCAACCCGAAGCCTCTTTTTTTTCTTTCCAAGAAGACTGAGTTCTACATTGATGTGATTGAAGTCCCTCCGCAGGGTTCCTCTGGGGCCCTTCACGATAACTGTGCGTCCCTTCAGAGTAATGTCGACATTTTCTGGAATGTCGACAGTCTGATTGCTGAGAATGGTCTTCATTCTTGCAGTAGACGCAGCAAAGAAAGTTGAATATTATTTCTGTCTCTAGGTCTTTGAGGAGTCGCCACACTGTCTTCCACAATGGCTGAACTAATTTACACTCCCATCAACAGTGTGTAAGCATTCCTTTTTCTCTACAACCTTGCCAGCATCTGTTTTTGTTTTTTGTTTGTTTTACCTTTTAGTAATAGCGATTCTGACTGGTGTTAGATGGTATCTTATAGTGGTTTTGATTTGCATTTCTTTAATGATCAGTGATGTTGAGCTTTTCTTCATGTGATTGTTGGCCGCATACATGTCTTCTTTCAAAAAGTGTCTGTTCATAGGCCGGGCATGGTGGCTCATGCCTGTAATCCCAGCATTTTGGGAGGCTGAGGCAGGCGGATCACCTGAGGTTGGGAGTTCGAGACCAGGCTGACCAATGTGGAGAAGCCCCGTCTCTACTAAAAAAAATACAAAATTAGCTGGGCATGGTGGTGCATGCCTGTAATCCCAGCTACTCAGGAGGCTGAGGCAGGAAAACCGTTTGAACTCAGGAGGTGAAGGCTGCAGTGAGCAGAGGTGGCACCATTGCACTCCAGCCTGGGCAACAAGAGCAAAACTCTGTCTAAAAAAAAAAAGTGTTCATGTTCTTTGCCCACTTTTGTGTTTGTTGTTGTTTTGTTGTTGTTGTAAATTTGCACAACAACTCTTTGCAGAGATGTAATTATCATTTCTATTTTAAGATGGGGAAACTGAGGCACAAAGACTGGAAATAAATTGCCTCAAATTATACAGCTAGTAAGAGGCAGATTGGGGATTCACACCCAGATAGCCTGTGACTGAGAATATGCAGCTGTGTTTGTATATTGATTGCTTACTTCTTGGTACTGCAGCATCCAAACGTCCCCTGGAAAAAAACGTTGGGGTGAGTCAAAATGTTCTTTCATTCTATGCTTTTCTGCCACCTGAAATGCCCTCCTACACCTTCTGTGCCTAACATCATTATATGCTTCCTTAGGGGAGTCAGACTGACCTTGAGAAGGAGGGGACCATTGCCCACAAAGCTGGGTCTCCTGACCCTCTACTGGGACTCCCAGCATCTGAGCTAATCGCTGTTGGAATGCTTATCATCTGTGCCGCAATTCACTTTGCTTCTTAGGCTTTCTCATTAGCGCCTGTTTGAAATGCTTGTTTTCCCGTGCCTTAAAGAAATAGCACTTGAACATACATTTAATTTTTTTAGCAAGGCCATTTTTATACTTTCTGCAGAAAGGGTACACTCGCCAGCAGTTTTGCCACGAGAGTACACTGAACAAAGGAGACAGGATCATTTACAACCTGACGCATCTGCCGTACTGCTGTGTCCGGTTTCCACCGGCTGGAACAGGACCTCACATTCTGTAATTGTCCCGAATGGCTAGCAACTTAGAACTTTTTAAAAGTGGCAAAGGCCGAGGAGAACAAAGGAAGGAGGAAGTAACTTGTGGAATGCTGAGAAAGGTAAAAATACCTTTAAATAAGGAAGAAGAACAGGCTATGGCCTAATGCTTGCTTGGACCAGTATAAGCATGCCAGGGCAAATATTTAGGCTAAATTATGAGAGCTAAGAACATAAAGTACATTGATTTTTTTTATTACGGCTAGCAGATATTTAAGAATGTTAGCACAGGTTTTGAATACATTTTGCTTTTAAAAGAAGTTACTATTTATTTCTAATTAGATGGGGAGGAAGGTCTTTGAAGAGGAACCTCTACTTTTTACCGGCCTGAGATTCTTAAGAAGAGGAGCTGGCTTTTATTGCCAGTGTTTCAATTTCTTACTATAGGACTGGTACAAATGAGAAGAGTTATGAAAATTATTGAATAAATGCTTCTTGGCCTTTTGGCTAAGATCAGGTGAAAATTATTGAATAATAATTTTGAATAAACAAATGTGCAATTTCACTAATAAGGGATTCTACTAATAGTTACTTGCTTTATTATTTACTGTTAAGTATGACTGTTTTGGCTTAACATGTTCTCCCGCATTAAAGAACTTGTGATCTTTCACGACAGTTCTGGGAACTTATTCAAAGCTCTTGAAATTTTGATGTTCTGATGCAAGTGACTGGGTTATGCATAAATCACTTGATTCCTATGTTCGTCCACTTTCTATTTTGTTCTGACAATCCCATAGTATCTGGTGATAACAGAGTTCACCAGCAAGGGTGTTTGGATATGATACTGCATAATCCAAAATCTAAAATCAGGATAAATCTATATAGAATATGTCCTGACTAGTGCAAAAGTAATTATGGTTTTCGCCATTAATAACTACAGACTTGATCTATGAAGTAGGTAAGTTATCCTAATGTATTAACCCAGGCTGCTGAAGTCAGAAATCTTAAGATTGCCTAAAGCTTCCCTACTCAAATCCAATCCATCACCCAGTTTTGTTGATTCTACCTTTTAAATAGTTCCTGAATCTGTCTCCTTTTCTCCATCTTCGTTGTCATTGCCTTAGGTCAAGGTCTCATCATGGTTAATCGCAACAACGTTCTACTGTCTCCCCAGCTGCAAGCTTGCTCTGATTCATTATTCTCACTATAGTCAGAGTGATCTCTGTAAGAAGCAAATCTAATTATCACTCCCATACTTGAAACCCTTAAATAATAACTTCATATCATCTGCAGAATAAAATATAATCCCCATCCTCCTTTCTAGGTCCGTTTCCTGCTGCTCCCCTGTACACTAGTGCATTGGTCTTGATGACGCCCTTTTAAGTTCCTAAAATTACTTTAAAAATGCTGTCCCTGATGCATCCTTTCTTGGTTCTTGTTTACTTCCTCAGTTTCCACCTTCACAATGAAGTCTCCCTCCAAACACAGTCCCTGATTCTGTGTTTCTGCCTAACTACAAAGAGTATGACATAAAGATTCAAAGCAAATGCAGTAGTATGGGCTTGCCAGACTACCCCACCTAAGTTGTATGAGTTTAGGCAACTCGCTTAAGCTTTCTACGCCTCAATTACCTCATCTGTGAAATGGGGCTAGTTAGTAGCTGTGGTATGTAGACTGTAATGAGGAATTAAATGAGAAATTCCAGGCTTGCGTGTGCTAATCACTTAGTAATTACTAGCCATTTGTCTTGGCTAATATTTAGTTTCTTTGTTTTCTTCTGCTAGACTGTGTGCTTCAAGGATAAAGATTCTTGTGTCTTTAGCAACTATGATAGTAACGGGCACAATATAAGTATTCCTTAAATGTTTGCCAAATGGACAAATGAATGGATGGAGGATTATCTTCTACACCCCAAATGGGAACACTTGATCTCACATGTTTGAGTAATGGAGAAGAGTTTGAATAACTTCTAAAATAGTGAGTTATTGCTATAGCAATGAAAAAATTATTACCCTACCCCTTGTCCTGAGATTGGTGTGGTTAATGACACACTGAAGGTGTTGAGTTTAGAACATTGTAAGAGGCAAACAACATTTTCAGTCAAATTTAATTGAGGAAGCACAATATTGTAAAGATCTGGGTTCTGGTCCTGTCTCTGCCACTAACAGGAGATGTGACCATGAAAAAGTTAAAAATTAAACTCTCAGTCTTAATTTCCTCATCTGTAGACAAACAATGATGGACAAGATGAACTTGAGGATCCTTTCACTTTGTCAATCAACTGCTTTTGTAACTTCTCAGGGTGAGAAGTTACACTTTCAATTTGGGGAAATTGTATATGAAAGTATATGAAATAATTGCATTATAATAGTCTTAACTACTGCTGCTATGTAATGTTCCTGAGATTTTGTTGTTATTGTTGTTGTTTTAACTTTGAGAAACAAAAAATTTTAATGGTAGGAATTCATAATTGGAATGAACCATAAAAGAGATAATTGTTGTTGATACAAGAGGATAAGAGAGAATCCCCACTTACTGCCCCCGACCTGGCCATGTTCAGTGAAAGAACTAGCATTGGCTTTATACAGTGGATATGATTAACTGTTTATGTTAATAAGCAAGGAGACTATAAATGTATCATTAATTATTATGGGACAAATTCAAAGTTTCTGAGAGTGAAACTAGTAAAATGCATACACAATGTACTTAGATATAGTATCTATGTTAGTAAATGAAGAGATTGCAAATGTATGGTTAATTATTCTATGAAAAACACAAACTAGGGTAATGTTAGTGAATATGATCATTGTTTAATAAGTGGAAACTTAAATAATCATGTGGTATTTTATAGGGAAAAAATTGTGGAAACAAACATAGATAGTCAACCCAAAGCAGGGTACTCTAATCTATGGCTCACAGATTCCAGGTGGTTCGTGAAATTGCTTTAAGGATCTGCAAATGTATGAGTTTACTAACCATTTTCTGTCTGTTGGCTTAACCAGTCAATGGTGTTAATAATCAAAACAATTCCCTCTCTTTGTTTTGTTTCCTATAAAGCACAACAGAAAAGAACACACCTCTCCTTTTTTTTTTTTTTTTTTTTTTTTTAATCCTCCTCACTGGAGAAGTAGGCTTAGCTATCTATATAAGGAAGAGGTTCTTGGATAGGACAGAGAATTTCCCAATGCAAGGGTAGGCACAGTTGGTTCAAGTAGAAGATGTATCTTTATTTGGAATATGAATTATCAGGCTATCATGGCCCAAAGCTATTAAAAATTCAAATTAAATAACATTCTGCCCTTGTTCTGCTTCTAATCTTGTTGAACTGCTTTCTGATTATTTTGCTTGCCATGTATGTTTGCCCACAGGGAGGACAGGAGCAGCTGGTCCACCTGACAGTTGTAATTTCTTTCATAGATTAATACATTGGTATTCTGGTTTATGAAGATAATTTTTTTAAGTGTTCAGTTTATAATTTTTTTTTTTTTTTTTTGAGACCGGGTCTCCTTATGTTGTCCAGGCTGGTCTTGAACTCCTGGGCTCAAGGGATCCTCCTGCCTTGGCCTCCCAAAGTGCTAGGATTACAGGCATGAGCCACCATGCCCTGCTGAGTGTTCAGTTTAATGTGTGTGTTATTGACTTTGTTTCCAGGCTCATTTTGCTTAAAAAAAAAAAAAAAAAAAAAATCTATTCAGGGGGATTGGAAAGCTAGGAGTGCAATCCTTAACCGCATGTGTTTCTCGAGGTCAAGCGTACCTTGTGAGCTATCTTGGCACTCACACAGCTAGCTGAGTCTTTTCTGGGGACACCTCATTGGGTACTGCTTGTGCTTACCACTAGATAAGCATCTTGTCTGATCCTCTCATTTTGTAGATTGGCAAACTGAGGCATACATGATAGTATACCTGTGGTTTTCACCTTTCTCAAAGGTACTTAGCACCTTTGAGAACTAGCTATCTGAACACTTAAAACAGATTTTAGAAAACTTTTTCTTTTGGGCTGGGCACAGTGGTTCATGCCTGTAATCCCAGCACTTTCGGGAGGCCAAGGAGAGAAGACCGCCTGAGCCCAGGAGTTGGAGACCAGCCTAGGCAACATAGTGAGACCCTGTCTGTACAAGAAATAAAAAAAACAGCTGGGTGTGGTGGTGCACACCTATGGTCCCAGCTACTCAGGAGGCTGAGGAGGAAGATTGGCTTGGGCCCAGGAGGTTGAGGCTGCCATGAGCCTTGATTGCACCACTGCACTTCAGCCTGGGCAACAAAGCATGACCCTGTCTCAAAAAATCAAAAATCAAAAAAAAAAAAAAAAACCTTTTATTTTGAAATATTTTTGGATTTATAGAAGAGTTGCAAAGTTAGTATAGATATAGTCCACATTCAGCTTCCCTTAACATTCACATATTTCTTTTCATTTTTATTTTTTGAAACAGTTTCACTCTTGTTGGCTGGAGTGCAATGGCACAATCTCAGCTCACTGCAACCTCCGCCTCCTGGGTTCAAGCGCTTCTCTTGCCTCAGCCTCCCAAGTAGCTGGGATTACAGGTGTGCACCACCACGCCTGGCTAATTTTGTACTTTTTTAGTAGAGATGAGGCTTCACCGTGTCGGTCAGGCTGGTCTTGAACTCCTGACCTTGAGTGATCCACCTGTCTTGGCTTCCCAAAGTGCTGGGCAGGCATGAACCACCGTGCAACATTAACATATTATATAATCATGGTTCATTGATCAAACCACAAAGGTTTTGTGTATATATACATTTATATTATATTATATTATATTATATTATATTATATTATAATAGAGTTAGGGTCTCGCTGTGTTGCCCAGGCTAGTCTTGAACTCCTGGGCTCAGGCAATCCTCCCACCTCAGACTCCCAAAGTGCTGTGATTACCGGTGTGAGCCTGACCCTTACAATATTAACTAAACAACAAACTTTATTTGGATTTCCTCAGTTTTCCCCACCAGTGCCCCGTTTCTGTTCCAGGATGCAATCTAGGACACCACAGTACATTTTAGTCATCATGCCTCCTTTGTTGCCTCAAACTGTGACTGTTACTCACTCTTTGTCTGTCTTTCATGATCTTGACACTTTTGAAGAGTATTGATCAGGTGTTGTGTAGAATGTCCCTCAATTCAGATTTGTTTAATATCTCCACAACTTTTAGACTGAGGTTGTGGATCTTGGAGAAGAATACCATAGAGGTGAAGTGGCCTTCTCACCACATCATGTCAGGGGCGTACACTATCACTGATGATACTAATTTCTTTTTTAGTTTTAATTTTAGTAGAGACAGGGTTTCACTATGTGTGCCAGGCTGGTCTTGAACTCCCAACCTCAGGTGATCCACCTGCCTTGGCCTCAATCTTTTTATTTTGAAAGTTGGTAAGTAAAGAAAAAGAGTTAAGCATTTATTCACTTTTAAAACAGAAACTATTTTCAGGTAACTAAATAGCCTCTGTTGTTGAAGGAAATCTCTAATTTACAGAAGACTGTCAGTGAGCAAATGTGGAAGGTAATATATAATTGGAAAAATCATTAGTTTGCCACCCGTAAGGAAAGTATTGATTCAGGAAAGGATAAAATCATTAAATCGTTAGGTTAATGGTTGACAGGTACGTTGACCATTCATCTCATTTTGCCAGAGATGGTCCTAGTTTATGACTATTGTCCAAGTGTAATTATTAATAGTGCCCCTTTTAATGTCAAATGTGGCAGTTTGGATTATAAGTGATAGGCTCACCCTGTTGACAGGGTACCAACATACGTATGAAGCCAAAGTAAATATCATGCAGATAATATTCTGATCATAATAGAATTGAGCTGTCATCACCTTTAACTCAGTGTTAATCTTACCATCACTTAGGATGGGACAACCAGATGTGTCTCCTGTTGTGATTGAAACTGGAATATACAGCATTACCTATGAAGTTCCCTTGATAAAAATGTTCAATTTAAATCTGGTCAAATATTCAGATCTATCTTCCTGCTTATAGGAAACACAAGGATTAGAGGAAGCAATCAGACAGATCCAGAGGGGAAACAGGCCTGGTCTTCAGCAAGTCCATATCATGATAAAAGGAACTGTTTTAGGTTAAAAGTGTCTTAAGAGGCATAGCAACCAGATATACTGCTTGGTTCTGAATTCGATACGTATTTGGCCAAACCAGCTGGAAGGACATCTTGGGGACAGGTGAGGAAATTTGAATATGTATTTGCTATTATGGTTAATTATGTTAGGTGTGAAAATATAATTTTTGCTATGTAGAAAACTGGGCGTTAAAAAAAAACAGATGCATTCCAAATATTAGGGGTGGAATATTATGATGTCTGTAATTTACTTTAAAATACTTCAGGGCTGGGTGTGGAGGATCATGCTTGTAATCCCAACATTTTGTGAGGCCAAGGTGGGAGGATCTCTTGAGCCCAGGAGTTTGGGACCAGCCTGGGCAACAACGCAAAACGCAGGCTCTAAAACAAAACAAAACAAAACAAAACATGAAACTAAACTGAAAAAAAAAAAAACCACACACACAAAAAAGCATGAAATAAAATAAAATAAAATAAAAACCCCTTCAGCATTAACTATAATAAAGGGAGTTGGCAGGAAAAGCAATAAGATAAAAGATAAAAGATACAAAACATTTCATAAACTTACACCTGAAAGACAGTATCATAGATAAGGCAGCCCCCAGTGATCCCACCTCCTGATACTCAGCCCCTCCTTGAGTGTGGTCTACACTTTTCAACTTGTTTCTTCTTCCCCCCCTCCCTTTTTTTTTTTTTTTTTTTTTTTTATTGAGACAGAATCTCACTCTGGAGCGCAGTGGTGCAATCCCGGCTCTCTGCTGGGACTGCAGGCATGCACCACCATGCCTGGCTAATTTTTGTATTTTTAGTAGAGATGGGTTTTCACCATGTCGGCCAGGCTGGTCTTGTTCCTACTTCAGGTGATCCACCCGCCTCGGCCTCCCAAAGTGCTGGGATTACAGGCGTGAGCCACCGCACCCGGCCTCACCTTGCTTCTAGTGAACAGATATGAGCAGAAGTGATGGAAATTCACTCTCAATATTATTGAAATATTAGAGGTTACAAAAGGTTACAAGTCTGTGGCTTCCATCCTGAGCATTCTCTGTCTTTCGTAGATTGCTCGTGCCGGGAGAAGGACACTGTCATGTTGTGATCTGTTCTATGGACAGGCCCATGTGTGGCATGTCTTCTGTCTAGCAACCTATGAGGAATGCCATGCATTAAAAACCAGGTGAGTGAACTTGGAAGAAGATCCTTCAACATCAGGTGAGTCTTCGATCTCGGCTGGCAGTCTGACTGCAACCTCATGAGAGGTCTTGAGCCAGAGGCACTTAGACTGTGCTTGGATTCCTGACCTGTGGAAGCTGTGAAGTAATGTTTTGTTGCTTTAAACTGCTAAGTTTTAAAATAATTTGTTATTTGGGTAACTAATACAGATAGGAAAGAGTTATTTGGGTGCAAGAGGGCAAGAAGAACATTATAGGCAGAGAGAAAAACCCGTGAGACAAGTATTTAAGGTAAGAAGCATGAGTGTCTTTCAAAAATGGAAAGAAACCAAATTTGACTAGAACTTAGAAGGCAATGAGGAAAGGTGAAGCTGTAGTGACGGGCATGATATAGGGCTACAAAGACTGTTCTTTTCCTATTGGGAATAAGAAGCCATGGAAAGGATTTAAGCAGAGGCTGTTTTAGAAGCTTAATTGGATGTTTTGCAGAGAAGAGAATAGAGGGAGCAAGGGTGGAAGCTAATCTGGGAGAAGCGCTGAATCATCTGGGCTGGGTATGGAAAACAGATGGCATCGCCTTTCTCAACTCAGACTCTGAAAAGGTCAGCACTGCTCTGGGCCTTACTCTGATGACACAAAATTGGCACAAGGATGGCCATACAAATCAACACCAGTTAATACACTGGCTACCCAATGACCAGTTAGATTTCTTCTTGGAAGACTTCTTACCTATAGATATCCAGAGATTTGGCAGTGATGTGTGGACACTAGACTGGGAGGTGAGTCAGATGCTGCCTTTACATCCGCGTTGAATAGGATGAGTGAGAGGAGAAAGTGAGTTTACAGAAAGAGGAGACTAGAGCAAACAGGCAAAGATAACCAGAGAGCAGAGGGCATGTGGCCCCTGAGAAGGAAAGGAAGAGAGTGGGAAACGCTGTAGGTCCTCAAAGCTTTCCAGCCCCTATAAAGGTCACAGCAACTAGACCTCTTGTCCACAGAATTGATTAGTTTTGTTTTCTCACCAATACTAATTTCACTTATGCTAATTTGGCTTCTTTTCCTTACAACCAAAACATTGTCATGACTAGAATAGATTTCTGCCCCATGGTTGAGTAGATCATTTGACCTCTATAGATTAAAAAAAAAAAAAAGGTATGGATTGGGAGGGTGAATAGAATGATATTAACACTTGCATATTACTGAATCAATATACTCACAAAGATGCAATTATTTACTTCAGTTCAGGAATTCTCAGCCCCATCCAAGCAGCCTATATGCTGACACTACTTAATAGCTGAACATATAACAACATTTTCTGAGTTTTCTTACATCCTAGATCCAATGGACAATAGGGGATGAGAGGTTAGAACTTGTTCTGAATTCCATAAATAAGTTATAGGTTGATCAAGTGACAGTTTGAAGGTAGATGCAATGCAGATGTCATCTGGAGAAGTATTACCTGCTGCCCACAGACATCCATACAGAATGACAGAAGCCTGGGGAGACTTTATGGTCTAATTGCTGATTGGGAGTAGAGCAGATTGGTTATGAATGCGGACTCTGTAGCCTGGAGGCCTAAGTTTGAATTCTAATTGTGTCATTCACTAGCTGTGTGACTCAGGATGCATTACTTAATCTCTCTGTGCCTTTGTTATCTGTAAAATAGAAATAATAGCAATGCTTACCTCATAGAGTTTTTGTAAAGTTTCAAATGTGTTAGTACATTTAAAGTGCTTAAAACAGTGCCTTGCATGTAGGAAATGATTGATAAATATTACTTATTAAGTGAGATGCTTATGTAACATGCTCAGCATACTACAAGCTCAGGAAATGTAAGCTACTATTATTATTTTCTGCTATAATCCTGTATGTTGATTTAGTATGACACTTCCTATTCATGGAGTAATATTGTTTATTTAGTCCTAGTTTCTTGGCTATCTCATTGTCTTCACTTACATATATGCAAAAAGGTGGACCCTACCTTGATTTTGAGCTTCTCGGTAAAGCACTAGCTAGCAAAATGCCCTTTTGTAATCCATTCTGGCTGCTGTAACAAAATACCATAGACTGGGTGGTTCATAAACAATAGAGATTTATTTGTCACATTCTAGAGACTGGGGAGTCCAAGGCCAAGGTGCCAGTAGATTTGGTGTCAGGTGAGAACTAGCTTCCTCAGACGACCTGCTCACTCTAACCTCATGTGGCAGAAGAGGGCGAGAGGTCCCTCCTGGGCCTCTTTTACAAGCACTCTAGCCACATTCATAGGGTTCTGCCCCCATGACCTAGTCACCTCCCAAAGGCCTCGCATCCTAATACAGTCACCTTGTGGGTAAAAATTTCAACATAGGAATTTGGGGAGGACATAAATATCCAGACCATAGCAGCCCTATAGAAACTATGGAAACAAATATTACTTATTGATGATTTTTAGTTGCTGCCTATGCCATGGTAAATAGTTTACTTATGAAATCTCAGGGCAACTCTTTGTTTTCCAAATAAAAAGGTCAAAGCTATGAGAAGTGACTTGCCCAAGATTATACGGCCAGTAGTTGATAGAGCCAGGACTAGAATCCTGATTTAATTTACCCCAAAGCTCATTAGCAACTGCTATCCCTACTGCCTGTGAGGGAGCTAGCAGATGCATCCAGCCTGGAATTCTCTATTTCTGAGATCTCTTTAAATATTTCAAAGACCAATATTTCCAGTCAGGAATAACATAGCTGCACAGTTTATGGGTTAATAAGCGTGTTATTAGGAGCTGGGGCTTCAGCCAGGAAAACAGTCTTTTTAAAGCATTTACAGTCTAGAAATTATACATTGTGATTTGGGTGAGATGCAGGATTTAGTGGTCTCTAACTGGCTTTGGTGTTAGACACACATGTGGTTGGTTGAATTCTGGCTTCCCCTCTTTTCAGCTATCTGAATGTCACCTTGCATCAGTCCTATCATCTATCTGAGCCTCAGTTTCCCCATTTGTAAATTGGGAACAATACATCCACCTTGCAGGGCTGCTGAAGGGATTAGAAATAGTGTATATAATGTACCTCCTATGGATTTAAGATAGGTACTCAAAAATGGCAGTTGTTTTCTTAAAGCCTGATGCCGCATTGGAACCAGTTCTCAAGAGCCAATTCTGATGAGTGTCTTCACAGCAGGACCTAAGCCCTGATGAAATAATTTGTCTGAAGCCAACATTGTCTCTTCATTTCATCTTGATATGCTAATTTTGGGGGGTCTATAATTCAATGGTTATCAATTGAGCAAGGATGGTATTTGCTATTCTGTTCTGTGTAGTTGTGTACATTGTCAGTATCCTAATAGTTATCAAGCTTTGACCACAGGAAAGTCCCTTTGGTCTCTTAAAAGATGCACTGAATCTCAATTCCTTTTTCATTTTGATTCAATAAAATGGTTCACTCTAGAAAAGCAGTATAGACATAGTTCAAGTCAGATATTTGCAACATGTTGTATATAACCATTGAGCTCAAACTACCTGAATTTCAAGGACATATTTATGGGGATACACTATAGCAATGAAATAATGAAATATATATACACATATGATTATCATATACATGTGATAGATATACCTATGTATATACTTTATTTAAAAGATTATACTATAATATAAATATCTTAAAGTAGATTTAAATAACATAATAAAAACTATCAGATAATACAATTTTAATACCTGCAAGGAGTTTCTTCAGACTGACTTCAGACTGAGTTTGTTTTCTTTTTTTTTTTTTTTTTAAATTTGAGATGAAGTATCATTCTGTCACCCAGGCTGGAGTGCAATGGTGAGATCTCGGCTCACTGCAACCTCTGCCTCCTAGGTTTAAGCGATTCTGCCTCAGCTTCCCAAGTAGCTGGGACTACAGGTGTGCGTCACCACGCCTGGCTAATTTTTGTATTTTTTTAGTAGAGACGGGGTTTTGCTATGTTGGCCAGGCTGGTCTCGAAATCCTCAGGTGATCCACCTGCCTCAGCTTCCCAAAGTGCTGGGATTACAGGCGTGAGCCACTGCACCCAACCTGTTTTCATCTCTTATATATGCTAGTGACTTACTTTCTATAAGGTATCCATTTTGAATTTTTTTTTTTGGTAGGGATTAGTTTGTAATGAGCCATCTATACCAGTATTATTTTCAGAATAATTGACCAGAACTTGGGGATACAAGCTAATGTTGAAAAAGGGATCCAACCCCCAACTTCTGGTCAAACTATAGTTTATTCAAATGTCATATCTTTTTTTTTTTTTTCTTTTTTAAGATGGTGTCTCATTCTGTATCACAGGCTGGAGTGCAGTGCTGCAATTATAGCTCACAGTAGCCTCCACCTGCCGGGCTCAAGTGGCCCTCCCACCTCTGCCTGTCAAGCAGCTGGGACCACAGTCATGCACCACAATGCCTGGCTAATATTTTTGATTTTTGTAGTGATGAGGTCTCCCCATTTTGCTCAGGTTGGTTTCAAACTCCTGAACTCAAGCAGTCCTCCCCCCTTGGCCTCCCAAAGTGCTGGGATTACAGCCCTGAGGCACTGCACCCAACCTCAAATACCACATCTTTAACAAAATTTTCACCATTTTCTCCTTCTCCAATTACTCATGCTCAGAATTGTGTGAAGCCTTTATCACAATTTATCATATTTAATTGATTTTGAATATTTAACTGGAATTCAGTGTAGATGGTGTTTTTTAATTAAAATATAATTCACATACAGTAAAATTCACCTTTTAAAGTATACAATTTGGCTGTGTGCAGTGGTTCACACCTGTAATCCCAGCACTTTGGGAGGCCAAAATGGGCAGATCACTTGAGCTCAGGAATGCAAGACCAGTCTGGCCAATATGGCAAAACCCCGTCTTTACCAAAAATATAAAAAATCAGCTGGATATGGTGGCGGAGGCCTGTGGTCCCAGCTCCTTGGGAGGCTGAAGTGGGAGGATAGCTTGAGCCTGGGAGGCGGAGGTTGCAGTGAGCTGATATCATGCCATTGCACTCCAGCCTGGGTGACAGAGTGACACTCCCTCTCAAAATAAGTAAATAAATAGTATAGAATTCAATGGGTTTTAGTATATTAACAAAGTTGTGCAACCATTAGTGCTAGCTCCAGAACATTTTTATCATCCAAAAATAAATTCCATATCCATTAGCAGTCACTTCCAATTCCTCATTCCCCTCTACCTCCTGGAAACCACTATTCTACTTTCTGTCTCTATGGATTTGCCTGAAATGCAATGTAATTTCATCACATTTCATGTAAATGGAATCATAAAACAGGTGGCCTTTTTGGATGTGGCTTTTTATGTCCGAACAATGTTTCATTGTACAGTTATACCATGTTTCTTAACCATTCATCAGCTGATGGTCATTGGGTTATTACAATACTTTTTGGCTATCATGAATATTGCTGCTGTGAACATTTGTGCACACGTTTTTATGTGGATCCAATTATTTAGGCTCACAGTATTTCGTAGTGGTGTTTTGCTACTACGCTGACTGGGGTTAAGACCAGGCTCTGCTATTTAGTAGATGTGTGACCTTGGGCAAGCTACTTAACTTCTCTGCTCCTCAAGCTCATCTACAAACAGTGACTATGTTATCCACCTCTTAGTGATTTTTGAATCTTAAAGGAGTTAACGTACGGGACGTACTTAGATCCGGGTTTGCTACATGGTTAGCAAACATGGTAAGCATGCTACATGGACATGCTTACATGGTCCAAGTAAAATTTATCTATTAGTATTATTTTAATATTTTAGGACTTTAATAAAAGGGCTCATCTTCATTGTACCTTTGAAACCCCAAATCCTAAACTTTTTTTGTTGTTAATTAGAAAAACGAAATAAATATTCAGAATCGTCTGGTATTCTGGGTGTGCTAATTTCAGACAAGCACATTTTGAGATTGAGGGAGAGATGGTAAAGCTGTAAATTGAAAAGAGGCTTGCCTTCACCAATTTACCTTTCCTAATGCAGCAACTTATAACACCTATTCGTTTGCAACTATTTAGTATAAATTGGGAGGTATTCTTGTAATTAATAATATATTATTTAATAACATGTATATAGAGCTGAGTGGTGACTTGACTCCTGCTACTGTAAAGCTAGGGAATAGCGGCTTTTCACAGCAACTGTGCAATTGGTTTAGGCGAGGCCCAGGTCGATTTTGATTGGCTTGCCCAGTGGAAATGCTCTCCGCCTCAGCTACTACTGGCCAATATGGCTCCACAATTGGCTGTCCCGGAAGCCGACAGACACGTGGCTACCTCAGGCTGAGCCGAACGTGGGAGGACTTAGTTCTGCCTACCGCGAGAGGGCGCCGGCGGTTCCTCACTGCTAAAATCACATTTCCCATAAAGCCCCCGAGCCACCAATCAACTGGCTGTCTTCATACCGCTTTCAAAGTCGGCGGGCCCCTTTTCCAATAGCAAGGAAGATACCGCCCCCATCTCGAAGATTGATGGAAAGATTGACCAACCACATCTCAGACCTCTGCTATCTCCTCCTCTCTTGTTGGGGATTGACGATTTTTCTAGCCAATAAGGGACGCCGGGTCGGCGGGTGGATGAACGCGGCCCTCTGTAATGGCGGAGCGTGGCGGGGACGGGGGCGACGGTGAGCGATTCAACCCGGGGGAGCTCAGGTAAGGGACGCTGCCCTCCCTCACATCTCTGCTCACGAGAGCCCTAGGTGCTAGACCTGCCATGTGGAGATCCGGGGCGGACGGGGGTAGCGGAGCCGCGGCCGCCCTGGGCCAGGACCGCATGGGGCTTAAGAAGGGGGAAGGGGAAGGGGAAGGTGGCTTGAATGAGAGCCGGGCCCGGGCTGGGCCAGGGCCTCCGGCGGGTTCTTCGGCTGCTTCTTAGTGCCTTCTTGGGGCTCCGCCGCCCCTCGCGGCCTGCGGCCCGCTGGCCGGGCCCGGTGCTCCCGCCTTTGCGCCCCGCCTCAGCCGCGTGTCGCCTCCATCTCGGCCGACCAGAGTCTTTCCCCCGGCCGCGTTCCGCTGCGGGCCTGGTTTTCCTCATCGACGTCCCTGCACTTCGCAGTTACTTCCCTTGTACCGCTCGCCACTTCTGGCTAAGCCTTCTCCACGCCCTCCCCAGCTATTTGGGCTCCCCACGTTTGCCCTTTCATTTTATCCCCCTTATCGCTTGCCTTTCTTAACTTCAGTGGTTTTTCTTCCTTTTTTCATCCCTTTATTCCTTATTATTCTGTAGTAGTGAGTAACAACAACAGTAGCAACCGCTTATTAGGCACTTACCGTGTGCCAGTAAACCCTTGACTTAGGTTTGTCTCATTTAATCCTCACGACCACCGTTTGGAGTAGTTGCTGTTAACATTTTGCAGGCCACAGACCAGAGGCATCTTCAGTTGTTACTCGCCCATCTTACAGGTGAGGTAACAGCCTTGTGGAGGTTGAGTCAGTAGAATAAGATTGCATAGGCGGATTTGTGGCTCCAGGAAGTGGCTCGAACTCAGGCAGGTTTCAGAGCCTGCAATCCCGATTGGCATTCTATTCGCCTACTACTCGTGCCATTTCCCTGACCAATGCAGTGACCTTTTTTCCCCTGGAACCTCAATGCCTATGAATTTGTAATTAAAATTTGGTAAAATAAGAGTGACCTGGAGAAATCTTTTGGTCAGTGGTTTTTGAGGAAAAGAGGTATTATGCTTTATGTGTATATGGTACTTTTTTTTTTTCTTTATGGGAGAAATGGCATTTCGGATGTTCAGCTCCTATTCTGAACTGGGCTGTTGTCAACATTTGAAAATGAGAAAGAGCAGTGTAGATTATGAGGACCCTTGATACTGTCTAGAGCCTAAGATGAAATTGTGTAAGGAAATGGGTATCGGTATTCAAGGTTTTAGAAGAGGAAAATGCCTTTCAGATTCTGCATGGCCACAAACACAAATCCCTACTTTGGCAGAAACGAAATTTTGTCTTATTTCAGAGACACATCTGAAATCCTTTAAACTCCTGATGTATACAGTATTAATGAGTGATCAAGGTGAATTGTCAGGATCTTTCAATATTAGCTATGCCAAGCTTATTCCTGATTTCGGTCTTAAAGGGAGCTTACTTAGCTAGTTTCAGATGGATTTATTAGGGAACATTCTTTTGCATTTTAGAAAGTATCTTTCTAAAGCTTTTAAAAATATCCTTATTAATAAAGCCGTTTAGACTTTATTAATGTTGCACAACTGATTTGAATAGGGCTTTAATTTGCAAATGAATGTGCCCTGTTGCAAATGTTTTATACCGTACCCTCTTGGATTGGAACTTGTTTGCAGAGCATACTGTACAGATCTTTATTTTAGCATTTGTCATGAAATTAGGTGTGTATGTGGCCTCTTTGATGGCAGAAGTTGGGGCTTTATTTTTGCATTGTATTTGTATCCTGAATGTACTTCATGGTGTGTCTGTCATAACCTCCTGGCAAATGAGATATTCTGTAGTTATGTTGTAAATAAATGAAGATAGGAGATTTAAAGATACTTCACTTACTGGGCCAACATTTATTGTGTACTACGTGACAGTTGCTGGCAGTAGTTCCCTGAACCAGACCAAAAAAAGACGTTTGTCCTGCAGGAGCTTCCAGCTTGTAAGAGCTATCTAAATTGTAAATGAAATCAACCACATCAGATGATTAAATTTGCCTGTAAGTGTGAAGTGACTTACACGAGGTCGCTGGTTGGTTGGCAGGGTCTGGACTAAACCTCAGGTCTCCTCAATCACAGTTTATAGAATTCGCTCCTCATATATCAGTAGCATCTTTTTATTTCTTGCCCCTCCAATTAAAGTATTGTCTTTAGCATTGGGGAGATTGCATATCTGGATAGAGTACTTCTGTTATAGAAAAATACCTTATGTTTGTATTTCCATGATCTTGTGAAATATTTTTGTTATTTTTATTCATGCAAGTAGGCTTTTGTTATTCAGAAAGGTTGTAAGTGGTAGGAATATAAACCACAATAGATGGAAAATTTATAGACATTCCAAATGCCATTAAAGTAACTTCCAGAGTCATTTGTATAGATCCTTTCCCTAGGGCCTTTGTTTACCTATCAGTACTTAAGATACTTGCAATCTAAATTTTGTTATCTATAAAATGAGAATAAGAATATTCTGGTGTTGTCACTGACTAGCTGCCTTAAGAAAATTATTTTTGTGTGCTATCGTTTCCTCTGTAAAAATGGTGCCAAACTTACCTTATTAGGCTGTAGTGAGGATTAAGAGTTAATACGGATAATGTCTGTATAACCATACTGGTATATAGTAACTTTACTATCATTATTAAAACAATAATGTGTTTTAATGTGTTGCAACAGTATACTAAAGGGAACTATATACTAGTGGCTAAAGATAATTCAGAAGTAAATGGGAGATTTCTTTATAGCATTTATCATAATTGAAAACTCAAATTGAGAATAATGAGCCTGAGAGGGCCTGGAGAGGCTAGAAGTGGGAAAGCAGTTTGAGCTGACATTTAAACTTGAAGGCTGAATAATGAGAAGGAGCTAGTTATGTGAAAATCCGGGGAAGAACATGCCAGGCAAAGAGAACAGGTATAGAGGCTTCAAAGTAATAAACTTGAAATATTTAAAGGAAAAGACTAGAATTTGTGGAAAGGTTTAATGTGGGCCAAGTAATACAGGGCCTGATAATAATAATTATAGTAATAATAACTAACATTACTAATATTAATACTATTTAACACTTCCCAGTACTATTACTGTACTAATGTTACAGAAACAGTAATAATAGCTAATAACTTAGATAGCACTAAGTGCTAAGCCCTATTCCAAGTACTTTATTAGCTCATTTAATCCTCACTGCAGGTTTGGTGAGGTGGTTGTGATGAAGCAGTATGATATGAAGAGCCCAGCCCATGTTCTGTGCGTAATTAACATCAGAAAATGGCAACTTTAGGCTATTCAAAAAAGGAAATTATGTGAATTTTGTCACCATTTTAGTGGCAGACTTTTGAAAAGCATCCCAAATTAATAGTGAAATGCCTTTTACAGATAAACACTGCTAGGTTTTGTGGGGGAATGAAAGTAATGATAGCTGAAGTAGTTTACTATGTACCAGGTACCACCCTAAATGTTTCACTAGGATTATCTCATTGAACAGAGGTATCAGATACCTTTTCTGTTCCTCACTCATTCACATCTGAGGAAACTCAAGACTCAGAAATTACGTAACTAGCCTGACAACAAAAGACAGAGTCCTAACAGAGCTTTTTTATGGTTCTGGGTCTTAAATACTTAACTTCAGGCTGTAACCAGGAAGTATGAAATTGTACAGAAATGAATACTGTAGACTTTTTGAAAAAAAGGAGAGTCAGATGGAAAAAAAATCTAAGAGTAGGGTACATTATTAACTTTCAAGCCTGAAACAGAGTGTCTTTCCTTGGTGGTCAACTTTGTTTTTTGCCCTGAAAGGTTGGACGTTCCTTCAGTAACAGTGGCCTCTGTCTTTTGGGGATGCATATAATTTGAAAAATACCTTTTGACTATTTTGATGCAATCCATATTCTTTCTTTTTTTTTTTAGACAATGTCTTGCTCTGTCTCCCAGGCTGAAGTGCAGTAGTGTGATCTTGGCTCGTTGCAACCACCACCTCTCAGATTCCTGCTGTTCTCCTGTCTCAGCCTCCTGAGTAGCTGGGATTACAGGCAGGTGCCACCACATCGGGCTAATTTTTGTATTTTCAGTAGAGAGGGTTTCACCATGTTGGCCAGGATGGTCTCAAACTCCTGACCTCCGGTGATCCACCCACCTTGGCCTCCCAAAGTGCTAGGATTACAGGCGTGAGCCACCGGGTGGCATCCGGCCCACATTCCTTTTTAACTCATATTTTCTAACCTTTGGATTGTAGGATCATTTGCAAATTTGATTCAATATACTTGGTGTAGTAGTTCTAGACTTGTTTACAATCCTGGTGTAATCCTTGTTATGCCAGGATTGTAAACAAGTCCAGAAGGCAAATTAGTTTTTTTTTTTTTTTTAATTTTTAAATTTTTTTGAGACTTGATTCTTGCTCTGTTGCCCACGCCGAAATGCGGTGGTGCAATCTTGGCTCACTGCAACCTCTGCCTCCCGGGTTTGAGTAATTTTCATGCCTCAACCTCTCAAGTAGCTGGGGCTGCAGGCGTGCACCACCATGCTTAGTGAATTTTTGTATTTTTAATAGAGGCAGGGTTTTGCCATGTTGGCCAGGCTGGTCTCGAACTCCTGGCTTCAGGTGATCTACCCACCTCTGCCTCCCAAAGTGCTGAGATTACAGGCATGAGCCACTGCTCCTGGCCTAAATTGGTTCTTTATTAGGATTTTTTTGGTGTGTCTCAGAATTGAACTATGATGTGGTAAATTTAGAGAAAGTTCAAAGGGTAATCTATAAGCAGAGGGTTGAAAAATGTCAGAGAGTTGAAAGAGCCTGGTAAGGAAAGACTATAAGAATGATTTTTTTCAAATATATAAAGAATATAATTCTTTATATATTTGTTAATTCCTCTCTTGAGGACAGAAATGTAGATTTTTTATTTATAATGTAGATGTATAATAGCTACTGGGAATACCATGATAGGTAGTCAGTAAATGGGTGAAATTGTAAAAATTTTTTTAAGATCCTACATACCCTACTTGTAAGGTAGTTTGGGTACAGTGTCACCTAGGTATTCAGTGGTTCAGGCAACAAATACTGATATTAATATTTGTTCAGCCCTGTTATGTACAGATCTTTGTGCTAGGGATACAAGAGTGAACAGAATTCCTACTCTGAAAGGGGCATTTGCCTGTGTTTGAATCCTCTGTTTTGTTTATTTATTTATTTTTGAGACAAACCCTTGCTCTGTTGCCCAGACTGGAGTGCATTGGCATGATCTCAGCTCACTGTGACCTCCACCTCTTGGGCTCAAGCGATTCTCCTGCCTCAGCCTCCCAAGTAGCTTAGATTACAGGCGTGCACCACCATGCCCAGCTAATTTTTTTGTGTTTTTTAGTAGAGATAGGGTTTCACCATGTTGGCCAGGTTGATCTCGAGTTCCTGACTTCGAATGATCTGCCTGCCTTGGCCACCAAAGTGCTGGGATCACAGGCACAAGCCACCGTGGGCCACCTGAATCCTGGCTTTAATACTGAACCGATTGTTTGGCCTTGGACAAGTGACTTCTTTGCTTTAGTTCTTTATCTGTAAACTGAGATTAATGGTATCCATCTCATCGGGTTGTTTTGATGATTAAAAGACGTAATATTTGAAAAGAACTTAGAGTAAGCACTGCCTTGCTCATAGTAAGCACTTTTAAGAGTTAATAATTCTCTTACAAAAGCGCTTGGGGGAAGAGATAGATAATACTATCTCATGTGACATTACTTATTTGCTTAAATGCTGTGGAGAAAATACTTAGGGAGTTGAGAGTGAGAGGTGGTGGGGTAGTGTGCCCTACAGGGAAAGGCTTTCCCTTTAGATAGAGACTACTAATCATCTCCTAAGTTACCCCTGCCCCTTTAAAACTTTGGAGGTAATTTCAAACTTACAAAATGTCGCAAAAATAAAGCTAGAGTGTCTTCAATGTTAATATTTTACCTTTTCTGCTTTACTATTTGCATGCACACATGCCTCCTCTTTGTTATTCTGAACTGCAAGGGTAAGGTATACCTATGGCTTTTTACCCCTCAATACTTTAGTATTTTCTAAGAATAGAGATAGTATTTTACTTAACTACAGCCTAATTATCAACTTCATAAATTTGTAATAATACTTTAATCTGTTGTGCATATTCCAGTGTTGTCAGTTGATCTGGTAATGCCCTGTATGGCGTTTCCTCCTGTTATTACAGAATTCAATCTAGAGTTAAAATTGTGTTGTTATTGGCCGAGCATGGTGGATCATGCATGCAATCTCAGTACTTTGGGAGGCCGAGGTGTGCAGATCGTCTGAGGTCAGGAGTTCGAGACCAGCCTTGCCAACATGGTGAAACTCTGTCTTAAAAAAAAAAAAAAATTGTGTTATTGTGTCTCTTTAAACTTCTTTGGAGCATTTCCACGCATTTCTTTGTCTTTTAAGGATAACACTGACACTTCTGAAGAATACACATCCCCCTTTTAATAGAACGAACATTCCTTCTGGCCGGGCGCTGTGGCTCATGCCTGTAATCCCAGCACTTTGGGAGGCGAAGGAGGGCAGATCATGAGATCAGGAGATCAAGACCATTGCCAACATGGTGAAACCCTGTCTCTACTAAAATGCAAAAAAAAAAAAAAAAAAAAAAAAAAAATTAAACCGGGCATGGTGTGCACGCCTGTAGGTCCATCTAGTGGAAGAAGAATAGCTTGAACCCGGAGCGGAGGTTGCAGCGAGCCCAGATTGTGCCACTGCACTCTAGCCTGGCAACAGAGTGAGACTTGGTCTCGAAAAAAAAAGAAAAGAAAAGAAAGAACATTCCTTCCTTATTCTTATTCTGAGTTTGTTTGATGTTTTCCCCATTATTAGATTGAGGTTATACATTTTTGGCTGGAATAGGTGATGTTGTATCCCTCTCAGGCACACATTATCTGTCCTTCTTAGATGATAATTAGTTTTGATCACTGGGTCAAGGTATTACCCAATTTCCTTATTACCTAGAGTGTTTTGTTTTTTTCATCCTTTCTTGCAACTTTAAGCAGCATGTGGGTAAATACTTTAAGACCATCCAGATAACCCTCTTGTCTAAATTTTTGCCTAGACTCGGCATCCCTTGATCATTCATCCAGACTAGATCATCCATTGATGTAAGTTTTTTTTTTTTTTTTTTTTTCCTGAGATGGGGCCTTGCTCTGTCGCCCAGGCTGGAGTGCAGTGGCATGATCTTGGCTCATTGCAACCTCCACCTCATGGGTTCAAGTGATTCTCCTGCCTCAGCCTCCCCAATAGCAGGAAGTACAGGCGTGCGCCTCCATACCCGGCTACTTTTTGTGTTTTTAGTAGAGATGGGGATTCACCATGTTGGCCAGGTTGGTCTTGAACTCCTGACCTCAGGTGACCCACACTCCCTCGGCCTCCCAAAGTGCTGGATTACAGGTGTGAGCCACCGCACCCGGCCCATTGATGTAGTTTTTATCGTGATGGTTGCAAAATGATGACTTTCCAACTCCAGTTAGACTTAAGAACCTTTTAAATTTGATGTAATTAGAGATCAGTAGCTACATTTTTGTAATTTTAAGAAAGAAAAATTTATTCCTTGCTCTCCCATGCAGGATGGCCCAACAGCAGGCCTTGAGGTTCCGAGGTCCGGCTCCCCCACCAAATGCAGTGATGCGAGGCCCACCACCTCTGATGCGACCTCCTCCACCTTTTGGTATGATGCGAGGCCCTCCACCACCACCACGGCCCCCCTTTGGACGTCCTCCTTTTGATCCTAATATGCCGCCCATGCCTCCTCCAGGAGGGATACCTCCACCTATGGGCCCTCCACACCTCCAGGTAAAGAATGTAGAGGTTGCCATTTCTTTGTTGGCATCATTATCAATATTATATATGGGTTTTGACTTAAAAACTTATATTCTTAAATAGTTTCAGTTTATAGGAAAATGGGAGCTAAAGAGAAGATCTATATATTAATATGTTTCTTCTAAATTAGTGGTAGTAGTAATTACTAAGGAAATTCAGAATAGAACTCTAAATGGTGATAGAGAAGTATATGTATAAAACCAGGATTCAATAGTTTTTACTTACCTTTAGCTCTGTGAATTGGCTTTAGTAATGCATCTTCTTTGTGGGAAATGAAGTTTGAAATCTTAAGATATTTTTGAGTGGAGAAAATTTGTTTTCAATGATATATGTTGCCAGCAAGTCTAAAAATACATGTATATATATTCCTGAGTAGTTATTGTCCCCAGAAATGGTGCCTAGGATAGAATCTGGAAAGTGACAGCAAACACATTTTATAAGCACAGTTGAATGTTTTTTCTGCCCTGGGGGGAAAAGTAGGGTTATCTTACTATTTTTGAGAAAGATTTATTAGGGGATTTCTTTAAGTAAAAACACTTGTGGTATTTTAACCTGTGGCATATATCCCTCTCCATTGTATCCAGACTTGCTGTCTGAAGTGAGGTCATGAAGGTATCAGCTCTCAAATGTCTCATTTTGGGATTGTATTTTTTTATTTGAGTATGTATCTATGTTTTCTTAGTTTAGCCTGTATAATTCTGAAACCAAATAAATATAGTGGTATCATCTGCCTTCTGTTAGCTTAGACAGTGAAGAATGAATTATATTAAAAATAGAAGAAGGCAATGATGTGCCATTTAAGTGATGTTAACTCTGTTTAGATAGGGTTGTGGTTATGAAAGAGACAGGTTTTAATACTTTGCTCAATAATTTTATGGCCTTCCAAATAACGAATAGCCTCTCCTTCCTTTAAACACATTGTTAAATGATTTTATATT
Organism: Rhinopithecus bieti; assembly: GCF_001698545.2. Classification (NCBI taxonomy): domain Eukaryota; kingdom Metazoa; phylum Chordata; class Mammalia; order Primates; family Cercopithecidae; genus Rhinopithecus; species Rhinopithecus bieti. Next base: position 904,925 of record NW_016803289.1, read on the forward strand.
TGCTTCAAGGTTAGAATAAGAAATAGCTTTTTAAGTTATTCTGGTATAATCTTTAACATGTGAATTTGTTCTAATTTGTGTCTTTAAGAGTTAAACCTACTTGTGGAGTATTATAAAATGTAATGAACTAATATAACCCTCTCATTGAAATATATCAAATGTTGTGCTGAGATACTTTCTAATGTTGTCATGCCTTTCTCGGTCTTGAATAATTGTGTGGCTTTACTTTTTATTAAGTCCAAGTGATTTTCAGCCAAAGGCTCATGAAACATTTGGGATAGATATTTTGTATAACTTAGATCTGGTGTGCTGACGCCTGAAAGATACTCAACTGAATCCAACAAAGATTGGAGTATGGGAAAGAAATTTTTAGGAAAGTAAAGTACAGCTTCACATTATTAGCATAGTTTGAGTTCCATTATCCAGATTAAGGTGCTTTTGATAATTGAATTTTAGTGTTACTTATAGATTATAGAGGAAATCTTTTAAATCCCTGCTCCAAATGTTTTTATAATGTCATAGTGTCAGTTTTTTAATTTTGAAACTCTTTTTTATGTGCAGTGAAAACTTTTTCTTGAAGGATTCTTCAAGAAGCTGTGGAGACAGTGATGTGCCTGGTATTAAAACAGTATATAAAAATCAATTTTTTTAAAAAAAGTAATCCAGCGCCGTGTGTGTGAAAAGCAGAACATATAGAAAGGGAAGAGCAAAATTCAGTGACAGTGTTATAACCCACAGTTGACCACTATTAGTAGTTTGATGTGTTTCTTTCTAGTTCGGTAATTTTTGTTGCAGACATTTTGCTTCTACGACAGGTGAATGTATTTGAATAGACTATAAAACTAGTTTCTCTTACAGTGTTTTACTTTTGAGTAAAATTCAGTAATAATTTGGAGGAAAAGTAATTAAAGTGACTTACTGTTCTTGTGAATTAACAGAGACCACCTTTCATGCCTCCACCCATGAGTTCCATGCCTCCTCCTCCGGGTATGATGTTTCCACCAGGAATGCCTCCTGTGACTGCTCCTGGTACTCCAGCACTACCTCCTACGGAGGAGATATGGGTTGAAAATAAAACTCCAGATGGAAAGGTAAATTATAAAATATAATTTAAGTTGTCATTTTTTTGACAGAGGAGTAAAAAAGAGTTCTGGCAGATTGAGATCAGTGATATTGTCAGTTAAGAATGAGCCTTGGGTAAGCAGGGAAATGGGATAAGACTCCAGGAGAAGCTGACTGGATTCGATTTTTGTGCAGCAGGTATAAGGTTGCCTGGAGTGCTAACACACATTTACCTGTGATTCTGGAAGCTTATGGTCACTTTGGTACCATCTGCGTAGCACATACCAAATTTCAGGCTCCTAGAAGGAAAGCAGGTGTTCAGCATATACTGCATTGTTTGCATAACTGGTTTAGGCACATCAAGCCATTCTTATCGGTAAGGGAATATCAACCCTCCTGAAATCCAAGTTCTCAGACTACAGATAAGGGCCAGCAGGGCTTTCTACAGATAGCTGTCTCAGGTCTGTTACGTTAAATTTCTGCATATAACATGGGTTTCCCTTTGGGTGTTAAAAATACAATGTGCTCATTGTAGAAAATTGGGCTGTGGGGTGGAATTACTTATTTTTTTTGTTTTGTTTTGTTTTTGTTTTTTTGAGATGAAGTTTTACTCTGTCGCCCAGGCTAGAGTGCAGTAGCGCGATGTTGGCTCACTGCAGCCTCTACCTCCTGGGTTCAAGCAATTCTCCTGCCTCAGCCTCCTGAGTACCTGGGGTTACAGGCACCTGCCATCATGCCTGGCTAATTTTTGTAATTTTGATAGAGACAGGGTTTCACCATGTTGGCCAGGCTGGTCTGAAACTCTTGACCTCAGGTGATCCCACCCACCTTGGCCTCCCAGAGTGCTGCTGGGATTACAGGCGTGAGCAACTGTACCTGGCCCTAAGTTATTTTATTTTTTATTTTTTTATTTTTGAGATGGCTTCTCGTGCTGTTACCCAGCCTGGAGTGCAGTGGTGCGATCTTGGCTCACTGCAACCTCTGCCTCTTGGGTTCAAGCAATTCTCCTTCCTCAGCCTCCCGAGTAGCTGGGATTATAGGTGCCCACCATCACATCTAACTAAATTTTTGTATTTTTAGTAGAGACGGGATTTTACTATGTTGGCCAGGTTGGTCTCGAGCTCCTGACCTCAGGTAATCTGCTTGCTTCAGCCTCCCAAAGTGCTGGGATTGCAGACGTGAGCCACTGCACCTGGCTATTTTTTATTTTTGAGATGGAGTCTCTGTCGCCTAGGCTGGAGTGCAGTGGTGCGATCTCGGCGCATGGCAACCTCCACCTCCTGGGTTCAAGTGATTCTTTTGCCTCAGCCTCCCGAGTAGCTGGGATTACAGGTGCTTGCCACCACACCTGGCTAATTTTTTAATATTTTTAGTAGAGACAGGGTTTCACTATGTTGGCCAGGCTGGTCTCAAACTCCTGACCTCAAGTGCTCCACCTGCCTCTGCCTCCCAAAGTGCTGGGATTACAGGCATGAGCCACCACGCCTGACCCTATGTTATTTTAAATAGCTTTAAAGATAAAATATGGTTCCATTATTGTTTTTAATAATAATTGACAGATTTTATGATAACCATTGATTTTTTGCTTCCGCTGCAGGTTTATTATTATAATGCTCGGACACGTGAATCTGCATGGACCAAGCCAGATGGAGTTAAGGTTATTCAGCAATCAGAACTGACACCTATGCTTGCAGCCCAGGCACAGGTTCAGGCTCAGGCCCAGGCGCAGGCCCAGGCCCAGGCGCAGGCCCAGGCCCAGGCGCAAGCTCAGGCCCAGGCACAGGCCCAGGCCCAGGCGCAGGCCCAGGCCCAGGCCCAGGCACAAGCTCAGGCTCAGGCACAAGCTCAGGCCCAGGCCCAGGCTCAGGTCCAGGCCCAGGTCCAGGCACAAGTACAAGCACAAGCAGTTGGAGCTTCCACCCCTACGACCAGTAGCCCAGCACCTGCAGTATCCACTTCAACGTCATCATCCACCCCTTCCTCTACCACTTCTACCACAACAACTGCTACTTCAGTTGCGCAGACAGTATCAAGTGAGTACCACCCAGCATGTGTTTTTATATAGGGGCTAGAGAGGTGAACAAGTAGAGGACTACATTTCATATTGATCCCAGTGTTTCTGGTGTTATCCTTTAATACTAGAATTATTTAAAATACATTTTTGGCACTAAAACTTTTGGGTTAGAGAAAAGCAGGAATTTATATTAATAGGAGAAAGTATTTGCCCAGTTGCAGTTCATGAAGCTAAATTGAGAAAGTGCAGAGTTAGCTGTTCCGTTTGGCCAATAGTAATGCCGGGCATTGTGGGCTTGCAAAATAAGTGTAAGTCTTGGTCCCTACCTTACAGAGTTTCCAGTGTTCCTAATGAAGGAGGCAAGAATAACACATGTGAAACAGTTAGATATTGGTGTGCAAAACTATACAGTGAAAAAGATGTAAGAATTTGGGAAGTGGAGAAACAAGTGGGTGGACTATATGGGTATTTATCATGAAGGAAACAGAGTAGGGTTTAAGTAGGTTCACAGGTAAGGAAAGGATTTTCAGATAGGAGAAGCAACATGAATAAAGGTTAGGAAAATGATAAGTGTAGTTTATGGGGTTTTTAGGAAGCTTCTGAGGTGAGAGGGTTTTATTTTGAAGGGTCTTAAGAACTAGGCAAGTAGGTGAGACAGGCACTGGGGGTCTGTATAAACGCAGTATTTTGCAAGTTTTTTTGGTGTTGGTTTTTTGGGTGGTGATGAAATCAGGGAGGTTTATTAGGAACTTCTCAGTAATCTCTTTTAGAGTAGTTTCTAGACTGGGATGCGAGTAGGTAAATTGAGGAGTTGCCATAGAAGGCAGCAGTCAGAAAGGCAGGAGAATTTTCAGGTATAAACTCACAGAGGCTCAAAGAATAGATCTTTTCTGAAAAGGTGAGAGTCGATTAGTAGCAGATTTCAGGGATGAAGAGAGGGACACAGCTGTTAATTGGCTTAAAAGATTGTCATTAATATGAAAATATTGCTTTCTTTTTGGGAGGTTTCTTTCTTTTTTTCTTTTCGTATTAATATACGGATGTTGCTCCTTACTCTGCAGGTTGAGACTAAGTCCAAAAGTACTTAAATAATGATTTTTTTAAAATTCGATATTTGTTATGGCACTTGTCTGAAGATACACAGCTGTTCCTACAGTGTGATTATAATTTGTATTATTTTACTACCCGGATAATTGATAAGAATAAAGAAAAAAAATGTGGGTTTTTTTCTGATTACTTCAGGGACTTGGGAATTATTAGTGTGTAAGAAATACATATAAGAGAGAAATTAATTGACATTGGCTTCAAATTTGAATTTATGTTATTGATAAAAAACAACTGAAGAAGTTAAGTAAGGTACATATAATAAGGGGATAGCCTTTAAAGATCCTGTCAATGGTTTTTAGATAGTTTGTGGGGGAAATGTACTGAACAGGAAAATGTGAATAGTGTTTTACAAGTCTGTTTGCTTTTGTAGCTAAGGTGAATTTTGATGTGAAAGTATAACAGTCAAAGTAGCTAGTTTGTTAAGGGTGTTTACCTTTTTACAGGCTTAGTGCTTCCCAAACCTCTGGCACGGCAGGAGACTACCAGTTTTTATGGGGGACCTGTGGCAGTAATGGGAGAAGGGGATTAATAAAAGCAATGTAGTTTTATGTGGAGGGTCTGTGTTGCTTAAATTGTCTTTCCTGCGTTCTTAGAAAGGAGAAATAGTAGTACTTCATTTTGTTTTAAGAAAGGTGATTAGCTAGATAATTTAACCATACTATATGTAGTCCATTTCTGTTTTCAGAGTGGTGTGTCAGTAAGCCCATAGCTGTCTTGTGTCCTGTTTGTCAGTTTTGCTTTATTCTTCAGTGATTGGAGGACTTTATTCCCAGAAATATAAAATAGCAAAATAATATTCTTTTTACTGCTTTTAAACATCAGTTTTGATGTTGTCTACGTATTCCAGTGTCTGTTTTTATTTTACTTGATTCAGTATCATAAAGCGTTGTCATACTGCAGTCTTAATATTTCTCCATTTATTATATATAGTCACTTGTCTTTTTTAGTTAAGATCTGAGACTGGGTTAGTATATTTTGAGGCCCAGTGCTTCACTAGTTGCTTTAGCAAATGAAGTTAGTAGGAATTTACCCACTGAAGTCTTAGATAACATTCTCCCAGTTTCCCATTATTTTATTGCTTTTGTTCTTTTCCTGTCATGACTCATGGCTACTAATCAAATTCAGAAAATGCTGTGCTGGAAAGTAAGAGGAATGGGTTGAGGAAATATTTTTTGTCATCTCCATTTGTGTTCTTTTCCACTTGAAATTTGATGCCCTTCTTTATTTTGCTGACTACAGTAGTTTGGAACACAATTTTAGCAATTATCTGAATACTATAATAATATTTAAATTTTAATTTTCTGAACTACAATATAGATCTATGGGGTAAATGGGACTAAAAATTAAGAATATATTTTAATCCCAGTTGAGCATAAACTCAGTTTGTGCAAATTTGTGAAAAATGATGAAGAAATCCTACTTCTCAGGGAAGTTGGGAACAATGACTAGATACGTTTTCAGCCATTATAGTAGATTACAAATGCTGAATGGTATATGTATGGGACTGGGCAAATGTTGCATGTACTTTGTATTTTTTACACTGTTATAAAATTATATTAATATGATACTGTACCCTAAGGCTAGGTCTATGCTAGACCAACAATTCATTCCTGGGCCCCTGAAGATACTTGTTTGGCCCTGCTGTCTATTTAGCCAAGGTGAGTCCCTCATTAACAAGTATGAAATTGCTCACATCTTCCCAGCCTAAGTGAGTTTTTCATTATTAGAAGCTAGAAAAAGATACTGACAGATTTTGTTGTCAGTTGGATTATTGGGTGGTTTGTATTAAACAGTGTGCTTTTGTTTAGAACAAAATTGGCGTAAAGATTGGGAAAGCACTGTTTTCATTTTATTTCATTTGACAAATTCATTCTTAGTCCAATACAGGTAGACATTTTTTTCTTTACATTGAAAAAAGATGAAGTATTTGTTACCAATGAATTACTAAAATGAATTTTATTTTGGAACTAGACGGGTTATGAATAAATAACAAAATTGTTTTGTAACATGTGAGAGTTGAAACTTTTTGAAAAGTATAAAATAAGGATTTTAGTTTTTAGTTTGATTTTAAATGCAATTGCTAGGGATGGAGTGTTTTATTTTTCGATATTTAAAATAATGTGTTAGCAGAACCCAAATGATCTGGAATTTCACATTTTCCTGGTCTCTCACAATGGAAACCTCAGTTTAAAAAATTTTCATTTTTTTAAAATAATGAGAGAAACCTGAGTTGTTTTTGATTCCATTCATTCATATCCAGTTAGTCATTAGTTATTTGCTTATCTTTTTCTATTCTTTTCTTCCTATGCATCTGTGAGGTTAATTCATCAAATGAAACCTGTTTATTACTCTTCCATACGGGAACCTTTAGTTTGCTATGTACCCCATTTACCTTCACGAAGTCACACAAATAATGTGAATGCATTCTTATAAAAAGTTCAAAGTCTAACAAAGCATATATATTAATAGTAAAATGTGAAAGAGGCATACACAGAAGGTAACTACTGTTAATGTATTTTGGTTTGTATTCTCCTAGATCATTTTCTCTATATTACCTAAGTTCTGCCCTTTTCCTACCCAGTTAAGGACATACACCTTAGCCTTTTGTTCAAGGCTTTCTAATTTCTGTTTCTGGCCCACCTTTCCAGCCACATATGGTTTTGTTGGTATGCCTACTGTTTCACTCATTAACTGGTTGCCTTCAATTTTCTAAACAATTCCTTTTTGTTCTTTATTCTTTGCCTTTATTCATACTTTTCTCACTAGTTTATTTTTTTCTTCTTCCCCCCTCCTGCTATTTTCCTTGTTGAAATCTTAATTTTTCAAGGCTCAGCATCCCAATATAATTTCTATACCCTCTCACAGTTAGAAATGTTCTTTGGGTCTTGATTTATACTGCTATATGTTTATCACATTTTACTTGGTATTTTTATATTTCATTTAACTATTTTCAAGCTTCTTGAAGATGAGACCTTTTGACAGATTTGTTGCAGTGCATAGAATGGTCCCTTAAATACTTAAATTACTGAATGCGTGAATGAATGAATATAGTAAAATGATTTATGAAGGAGTGATACATGTTTTTGTTTTATCTTTTATCAGCACCCACAACACAAGATCAGACCCCAAGTTCTGCTGTTTCAGTTGCCACGCCTACAGTTAGTGTTTCAACTCCTGCTCCTACAGCCACACCTGTGCAAACTGTTCCCCAGCCGCACCCTCAGACGTTACCTCCTGCTGTTCCTCATTCAGTACCTCAGCCAACAACAGCAATACCTGCTTTTCCACCAGTAATGGTACCTCCGTTTCGTGTTCCCCTTCCTGGCATGCCAATTCCACTTCCAGGTAAACCAACGGATTATAATGGTCTTTCCAGCTATGTTTTCATATTGTCAGTTAGTTTGTTCTCATGTGTCTGTTGCGTTTGAAATTTGCCTTGAATCTCACCTGTTTGAAACGTTTTTGAAAGATTCATGGCTAACTGCAATATTTTCTCTTAAGTTTTGGTAAATGTCCTTTTTTTGTTGTTGTTTACATGTCCTAAAATTAGAGCCACATTTAAAGCTACACTTATTTTGAATAATGCCCTCAACGAGTTAAAAATGATCATCTTTTCATGTAAATAACGTTCTAAATGCAATATTTTTGAAGGGTTGAGTCTATGAAGTTGAGAAATCATGTCACAGTAGCTTACATAAGTTGGATGATTTATGTACAGTGCACTGTTGTAAGCACGTTACATGCATTAACTGCTTTAATTTTCACAACCATCTTATGAGATAGGTACACAGACAGGTTAAATTACTTGCCCAGCATCACATGGCTAATAAGTGATGATGCTGAGATTTGAGCCTGTGCCCTCCACATCCAGAGAGTAAGCTCTTAATAACTATGCTTAGTTATTGAGAAAAAGCTAAGAAATTTTAAGAATTTAAGAAAATGTGAGTGACTTAACTATAAAACAATTCATATAAAACAGGAACTAGAAGGTTCCCTTGTAACAGTTATGAAGTAAAGCATAATGTGCATAATTTAAAAGTTTAAATTGTTATGGTGAATTGATGTGTTATATTGTCTTAAGAGAAGTCATTAAAACTAGAGAAATAATTAAGAAATATTGTGGAGTGGAACTCTTGCCACAGGGTTTAAAAAGGATAGTGTTGGGCATTCCAAATTTGAATGCATTAGTTTTTGTCAAACACATTTAATCCTTGATCCATGGTTCATTCTCCTTGTGTTATAGTTGAAAGTTTTGGTACCTTAGAGAGGTCAGGTTCACAGGGCTAGTTTGTGGCAAAGGCGAATAGAACTTAGGCGCCTTGTCTCTCAAGTTCACATTCCACCCACTTATTGCTACTTTTTTATACTTGTTTCTGTGTAAGAATAGAGTTGTGATACATCTATTTCTTAGATTTGCAAACATCTTAATTATCACTATTGCACTGGTTGTCTTTTTCTTTGTGACCACTCTGAAAAGGACACCTTCAGATATACCTTGTCAAGAAACAAACCAAAAATTTCAGGTATTTTTTTGATTTGGAAAACCTTTTACACATTGTTGATGTAGTGTTAGATAATTAAATGCCCATTATGTGGTGTTTAAGAAATTCAAATCATTTACAAAGAAGAAAACAAAAGATGTTTTTTCTACTATTAGGGATTGTCCCTTTTCTAGATTAAATTTAAGACAAGCAGCTGGATACTTTTCTCTATATGTAATTTTTCTGGGAAAACTAAATGATAGATGGAGAATAGCTTGATATTTGTCACAACCTCTTTTTGTAATTTTGGTCTGCTTTAGGGTTAAGGACAGTATTAAGACCAGATCGTGGATTCTGAGTGATCTGAAGGAGTTGGGGTTGCTAATTTTGTAGAGAGAAGATTGAGAGGTAGCATGATAATGTTGTTTAAGTATTCTGAAAGCCTGTCATTTGAACAACTTTTGCTTTTCTTTAGAGGTTCTTAATTAGGACTAATGGATGAAAGGTACACAACAGCAAAATTTATTACTATAGAAAGTAGAAGTTTGTCATAATAAAATCCGTCTGGCTCTAGCTTCATTTTGATGTCATATTTTCCCCTGATGCTTGCTCCATCATTAAAAAAATTTGGACAGGTGGTGCTGACCATTTGAGTCACCTAATGAAGCAATACCTGTGAAGTTTGGCAGTAGAAGGCATTCAATAAACAGCAGCCATTAGTGACATTTTGGGGGTCGGTTGGAAGAGAACTTGAATTGGATAGTCTTAATATTTCTTTGGAGAGAGTGAGTGTCATATAAAGTGATATATTAGGCCAGGCACAGTGGCTCACGCCTGTAATCCCAGGACTTTGGGAGCCCGAGGCGGGCAGATCACCTGAGGTCAGGAGTTCGAGACCAGCCTCAACATGGAGAAACCCTGTCTCTACTAAAAATACAAAATCAGCTGGGCGTGGTGGTGCATGCCTGTAATCCCAGCTACTTGGGAGGCCGAGGCAAGAGAATTGCTTGAACCTGGGAGGCAGAGGTTGCTGTGAACCAAGATCACGCCATTACACTCCAGCCTGGGCAACAAAAGCGAAACTCCATCGCAAAAAAAAAAAAAAAAAAGTGATATATTAGTATCAAATATTAGTTTGTTTATTAAGACTTTTTGGTATTAATATTTGTTCACTTTTCTCATTTTCCCTTTTAATTCAGTCCTACAAGGTGTTTAGGAAAAAACAAGGACAAGGAAGACTTGTTTTTCCCTTCCCCAAATCTTTGGTTATACAATGAGATCTGTGTCTCCTGGTTTTTCCCTTTTAATTCAATTCAGCAGTAAGGTGAACGGGAAGGATTTGTATGTAATTTGTGTTGGAGGCTTAATTTCTTTTTGAAATAGCATTGTCTGGGTCTAATCAGGATGATTGAGGAAGGGATAGTCAAACAAGATGAAGGGAAGGAGTGGAAGAATTAGGTAAAATACAAGAGTAGAGGGTGGAGTTTGGACATAAATAGGTCTAGGATTATAGGAGTTCTACTTCTAAAACTATAAAATTTTATTTGGAATTTTAAGAAACTTAACTGTCAGTGACATTGGAATCATCCAGAATGCTGAATGGAATTTTCTCATTTCTTAGATGTTAATTTGAGGACAGAGTTGTAGGAAAATTGAACAAATGCTCCCTTTAAAAAAAAGATTAAAATTTAGATTTTATTTTGTGAGTATTCACAATCTGCATGTAATCACCTTGAGAGAAACTTCAGTGTATCTTTTTAGCATGAGAAGAAACACAGGACCTTTCTATATGGTCTGTATGTTGATAGTCAAATAGAAGAGTTCTGCTAGCCCAACTGGTTTTCTCAATAATAGTGGTTAAGCCTATGTATGAATAGATTTGATTTCCTTCTGCATAAGTTGTATAGTTAAAATTATTTATTGGAAGATGGTTTTGGAAAACAGCCTTTGAGAGTAAAGTTCGTATATTCATAAGAATTGAATTTCCTGTGCTGAGTTTAGTAGGTTCAATGCTCCTGCAGATGGCAGTATTTATACTAATTAAACTTAATACATGCTGTAACTTCGTTAACCAAATGAATTTTCCATTGCTTTCTTTCAAGATTAGGGAAAATAAAATTATACATATAACTTTATTCAGCATGCTTTCATCATCCAGTGTTTTTATTTTAGTTTAAAAGTTAATAGAAAGTTTAAATATTCTTTATATAAAATAGTAATTAAGAAACAAAGGTACTTTTCAATAATTGACACTATTTTTGTTTGCGTGTGTGAACATAGTTAAATTGTATACAAACCCAGGAGTTTAATTTTACTTTTAGTCTCAGAGGTAGGAAAATTTTTTTCCTGTCCTTTAGTGGGGAAAATAGTTTATTGTTACTGTTTTTAATTTTTACGGGGTGCCAAACTAGGCTTAGTTTTTTCAGCAGAAAAAAATAAAAAAGTAACAATTATTGACCCTATACTTTTCTTCAGACTTTGGCCTTTTCCTCTAAAAGTTTTTAATTTCCTCAGTTAATCAGTCTTAGTTTTCCAGCTTTTCTTTTCATTCCCTTTTTTAAAAGTCATCATTGTAATGCATCATGATGAGTCTTCATTCTTCTAAGAACTGTACATAATTTTCATTATTTAATACAATTACTACTACTTTAGTCAGCTTAAATGATAGAAGTTTTTGCAGCTATCAGCCCATATAGTCATTAGTGGTATTAAAGGGGCTGAATGTTTCTTAATGTTTTAGCCTTCTTCCACAGTGTTCCAAGCCCATGGTGTTCCTTAGAGCAGGCACTAAACATGGATATTTTGGCATTAGTGAAATGCTACCTTCCTCTTCATCTTTGCCTTTCTTTTATTTAAAGTATTATTTGCAGTGGAATATTTGGATCCATCTCATACCTTACTTTCTTCCTCTCCTCACCACCCCTAGCTTATTCCTTTTCTACTTCTGCATGGTTGTACTCCATGCCTCAGCTCCTGCATGTAGTTTCAACTTAGCAGTAGCATAGAGAAAGTGTCTTGTCGGTGTCGTGCTGCATCTGCCTTTTACTGGTGTCTAAGCAATGGCAGCATGGTAATGTCCTGTGGGAAAATGACCCACATGAGAATTTGTTATGTATGTGTAATGAAGGGGCTTTCTTTTGTTGAATTTAAACTCGAGACTCCTTCAGTATGTTCAGAGCTGGTTTGATAAAAAAGGTAATTGATGCTATCATTTAGAATTAGTGTCATTGGATTTGGCAGCACTTCTCACAAAATGTCAAACAAAAAGAAATTTTACTCCATTCTTGGTCTTTTTCATTGGAAATAGCATTCTAAATTGTAGTGGTAAATTATTTCCCTGAATCCCAGTGGTAGCCGACATACAATGGCAGCTTTCCAACGTATGCTTGCTTATCCATTTTACAGGTGTAGCAATGATGCAAATAGTCAGCTGCCCGTATGTAAAGACAGTCGCTACCACCAAGACCGGTAATTTTTAAAACCATCTTAGTTTGTTTTGTCTGTAAGTTGGCATGGTAGTGAATGTTGTTGTTTATCCTTTTATTTATTTTTTGCCCAAGTAAGTGGATTTTTTTATATTTTTCTTTTTAATGAGCAGTATAAATGCAGTTGTCATATTTGGCCAACACTTAATTTTCCCAATTGCCTGTAGTATTAGCTTCTTTGGTTCACAAAAACAAATAAGGTCAGATCACTTTGTATCTTAATTTATGTAATAAGTGTAAACAACTTCATTCTCATATTCATAACATTTAATTTTATTTTGATGTGTGTTTTAAGTTAAATATAAAAAAATCATTTCCATGTGTAAAGTGATGTGATTATGCTTGCATGCTAGTGAGTATATGTGTGTGAATACATGTGTATAGTATACGTTTTAAAGTTACTGAAGTAAGATAACTACCTGAAACTTAAATTTTAGTATAGGATTTGAGGACTTTTTTTTTTTCCAGTTTTGATTCACATACCCTTATTTTAATAGTATTTTACTTATATATTACCAACTTATTTAGCTGTCTTGTAAAAAATATAAATCTTGGCTTGTCTTCTAAAAGGAGACGAGCTGTGCTTTCTTTTAGGAAAAGAGTAAACAAAGGGTATAAGGATATTTGAGTTAATCATTTAGAGTTGATAAACTCAGTCATTTGCTATAAAACTGAGAATATTCATACCCTTTTAGTTATCTTAAAATTAAAAATAATTTTGCCTCAGGAAATATCTGTAGTAAATACGTTTGTTGTCTTCATTAGAATTTGATAAGTTATCTTTATAAAATATATTTCTATTCATAAGTAGAGAATATACCATGTTTTAAATACTTATTATGTTAAGATTTTTTCATAGGCGAGACCCAAATTTCTGACAGTTTTTAAGGGTTGAATTTCTGTGTCTAATTGAATTTAGGCATTAGAACTAAAAATCCAGGGAAATAAGAATTAAGTGCTATTTATGTCACCTTTTATATGATTTTGTTTTGTTCCAACTGGTCCATTCATTTATTAATATTTAATAGAAAGATTTAGCTCATATTTTAGAGTTTTATTTTGTATTGCAGTTTGATACTTGGATCTAATTTTTTATTATTCTTTTTTTAGGTGTATTGCCAGGAATGGCCCCTCCTATCGTACCCATGATACATCCCCAGGTTGCTATTGCAGCTTCACCTGCTACCTTAGCTGGAGCAACAGCAGTTTCTGAATGGACTGAATATAAAACAGCAGATGGGAAGACATATTATTATAATAATAGAACATTAGAATCAACCTGGGAAAAACCCCAAGAACTAAAGGAAAAAGGTATATAGTGGTTTTAATGACTTGGGAAATAGTATAAACTGCAATAAGTAGAATGGTATTTGAAATTCTGACTTAATTTCTTTTAACATATTTGAGGGATTTGCTAATTACACAGTTGTTGGATTATTTTACTGAATTGATAAATATTTATTTTAAAACTAGTTCTACTTACATGTTTGTCATCATTTTTTCCATCTGGAGAAATTGTTACACATATGTATGTACATATTTTTACTGTTAGGAATTTTCTAATTATATTGCATAATTATTGTAGTCATTGAGATTGATAATACAGATCAGGAAGGAATGTGTTTTTTTATGTGTTCTGAAGAAAAAAATTTAGGCCCTTAGAATCTTAGATGTAGAAGATTCATAATTTTTTATATCACAAGCTCCTGTTATTACTGTTGTTTTTAAAATTTGGGACAGAGCCTCACTGTGTTGCCCAGGCTGGTCTTGAACTCCTGGGCATAAGCATTCCTTCTGCCTCAGCTTCCCAGGTAGCTGAGGATTATAGGTACGTGTCAGTGTGCCCAGCTCATCAAACCCCTTTTTGTATTCCTAAGTATCTTAGTATCTTATCCCTTTTAGCAAAATAAATGATTGCTACAAATGATATATGAATGACCTGAAAGATTTAATGTCCCTTCGAAATCAGTAGGTCGTCTTCAAATCAGAGAGTTAACCTGATTGGTATAGCAAGGTATTTGAAGTTGAGCATTACATAAGATTCAAATCAAAGATATTATAATGAAGGACATTTTATGTTTATGGTTAATACTTGGGAATGGAATATTTTAATTGCTTATTCTCTGAAAGTTCTTAGAAAATTACATCAAAACCTTTGACATTATCTTAATTTTTTAATAGAAAAGTTAGAAGAGAAGATTAAAGAGCCAATTAAAGAACCCTCTGAAGAGCCTCTGCCAATGGAGACGGAGGAGGAGGATCCTAAAGAAGAGCCTATAAAGGAGATAAAGGAGGTAAAGGGCCATGACCCATTAACCTGGGAGCCACATTAATTGTTTCCTACAGCTTACTTGTATGTGAGTATCTATTTGATAGATTTAAAAATAATTGTTATAAATTTGATCTCTGAAATTTTAGGATTCTTGCAAGTTCTTAATTCAGTTTTTTCTTTGAAAGTGTCATTAAATTACTTCTTGTACTGAACTGAGACCCATAGAAAGACAGGGCCTTGGACCAGAGCTTGGACCTGATCTCTAACCTTCTGACTTATAAACTGACTGGTATTTGTTAAAATTATAAGTGTAGCTTCTTATTTGGGGAATGTTAGATATATTTTATCTGTCCTTTCTGCTCTGTGTTCTTGCATAGCCAGATCCATGTATAGCACTAAAGGAGTTTTTTCTTCAGTGAAGGACCAGTGGTAGTCAGGTTTTAGTAGTAGGAAAGTTAGCAGAAATAAGAAACAACCTTAAATGAAGAGGTCTGTACTCCATATCTGCTCCTAAGCACATGGTTAGTGAGTCTATAAGATAGAACCAGCTGCTGCTGCTGGGTTCTGCTATTGTGAAATTCAGCTCTTTCTGTGGGATGAAGATTTAGAACTTTCTTAGAAATTCCTACTCAGAGTCTCCTTTCCTCATTCTAGCAGCAGATTTTGTGTTGATTGCACTTTGAGCTGTTTGCCTTCATACTTTTGTGGAACATTCAGGTATAGTTAATGTGATACTAATTAGAGTAATATCATTTCTTGTAGGAGCCCAAAGAAGAGGAGATGACTGAAGAAGAAAAGGCTGCCCAGAAGGCAAAGCCAGTTGCTACTGCTCCTATTCCTGGTACTCCGTGGTATGTATTTGGCTCAAGTAGTAATTTTTAAAAATCATACTTGATTGTTACATGGTTTCTTTTGTAGAAAGGAAAAGTACTTTAAAAGTGTATGTCAAATATGTTTTTATCTACTGAATATTTCGGCCTTTGTTGTATTTGAGTTATTCAAAACTGAAGTTTAATCACTACAAGTGTCTTCCTAGTACTATCCATTAATGTGTATTCTTCATAATTATAGACATGACCACTGTGAGATCCTGAATCTGCTTTTTGTTTAAAATATTTTAAATTTGTTTTTGCATGTTTACTCACTATGTAATTACATTTATAGAACTGTGTAAAATTATGTCTTTCAATCTAAGTATGGCATCCCTCATTTTATAGTACTCCACTATCTTGTGCTTCATAGATACTGTGTTTTTAAAAATCTAAAGTTTTGCGGCAACTCCATCATTTTTTCAACACCACATGCTCATTTTGTGTCTCGGTGTTACATTTTGGTAATTCTTGGGATATTTCAAACTTTTTCATTATTATTATATCTGTTACAGTGATCTGTGATCAGTGATCTTTTATGTTACTGTTGTAATTGTTTTGGAGTGCCACAAACCACACCCATGTAAGATGGTGAACCTAGTTGATAAATGTGTGTGATCTAACTGTTCCACCGACCAGGTCCCCATCTCTCTTACTCTCCTCAGGTGTCCATTTTCCCCGAGACACAACAATATTGAAATAAGACGAATTAGTAGCCCTGTAATGCCCCCAAAGTGTTCAAGTGAAAGGAAGAGTCACATACCTCTCACTTTGTGTGTGTGTGTGTGTGTGTGTGTGTGTGTGTGTGTGTGTGTGTCTTTTTTTTTTTTTAAAGACCGAGTGTTGCTCTGTTGCCCAGGCTGGAGTGCAGTGGTGTGATCTTAGCTCACTGCAACTTCTGCCTCCTGGGTTCAAGCAATTCTCCTGTCTCAGCTTCCCAAGTAACTGGGATTTTAGGTATGTGCCACCACGCCCAGCTAATTTTTTGTATTTTTAGTAGAGATGAGATTTCACCGTGTTAGCCAGGATGGTCTAGATCTCCTGACCTCGTGATCCGCCCGCCTCGGCCTCCCAAAGTGCTGGGATTACAGGCATGAGCCACCATGCCCAGCCACATACCTCTCACTTTAAATCAAAAACTAAACATGATTAAGCTTAGTGAGGAAGGCATGTCAAAAGCCAAGATAGCCTGAAAGCTAGGCCTCTTGGGCTAAATAGCCAAGTTGTGAATGCAAAAGAAGGAAATGAAAAATGCTGTTCCAGTGAACATAAGACTGATAAGAAAGCCTTATTCCTGATAATGGAGAAAGTTTGAGTGGTCTGGATAGATTATCAAACCAGCTACAACATTTCATTAAGCCAAAGCCTAATCCACAAGAGATGCCCTATCTGTCATCAATTCTATGAAGGCTGAGAGTGAGAAAGCTGCAGAAGAGTTGGAAGCTAGCAGAGGTTGGTTCATGTGATTTAAGTAAGAAGCCATCTCCGTAACATGAAAGTGCAAGAGGAAGCAGCACGTGCTGGTGTAGAAGCTATAGCAAGTTATCCAGAAGATCAAGTTAAGGTTATTGATGACGGCAGTTACACTAAACAACAGATTTTCAGTGTAGATGAAACAGCCTTCTATTGGGAGAACATGCCATCCTAGGACTTTGATAGCTAGAGAGAAGTCACCCCCTGGCTTCAAAGGATGGACTGACTCTCACCATCTCTCTGGTGACTTTAAGTTGAAGCCACTGCTCGTTTACCATTTTGAAAATCCTAGGGCCCTTAAGAATGATGCTAAATCTACTCTGCTTGTGCTTTATAAATGGAACAGCAAAGCCTGGATAACAGCATATCTGTTTATAGTGTGGTTTACTGAGTTAAGCCCACTGTTGAGACTTAATGCTCAGAAAGAAGTTTGTTTTTTTTGTTTTTTTTTCCTCAAAGTATTACTGTTCATTGACAAAGCACCTCTTCACCCAAGAGCTGTGATGGAAATGTACAAGGAGATGAATGGTGTTTTCATGCCTGCTAACAACATCCAATTTGCAGCCCATGGACCAAGGAGTCATTTTGACTTTCAAGTCTTATTACTGAAGAAATACATTTCATTAGGCTATAGCTGCCATAGATTGTGATTCCTGTGGTGGATCTCAGCAAAGTCAATAGAACACCTTCTGGAAACAATTCACCATTGTAGATGCCATTAATAACACTGGTGATTCATGGGAGGAGGTCCAGATATTAACATTGACAGGAGTTTGGAAGAAGTTGGTACCAACTCTCATGGATGATTTTGAGGAAGTGAAGACTTCAGTGAAGGAAGTCACTGCAGATACGGTAGAAATAGCAAGAGAACTAGTATTAGAAATGAGCCTGAAGATGAGCCAGAATTGCTACAACTTTATGAGAGAACTGTAATGGGTCAGGAGTTGCTTCTTATGTATGAGCAAAGAAAGTGGATTCTTGAGATAGAATCTACTGGTGAAGATGCCACGAATATTGTCAAAATAATAAGGGATTTAGAATATTACATAAACTTGGTGGATAAAGCAACAACAGGGCTTCCATTCTGATTAATGCCAAACTTGAAGGAAGCTCTACTGTGGGTAAAATGCTATCAAACAGCATTGCATGCTACAGAGAAATCTTTTGTGAAAGGGGGAGTCAATTGATGTAGAAAGCTTCATATTTGTCTTACTTTAAGAAATTGCCACAGCTACCCCAGTCACCAGCAACCACCAGCCTCATGAGTCATCAGCCATCAAGAGATTGAGGCAAGACCCTCCACCAGCAAAAACATTATGATGCGCTGAAAGCTCAGATGATTGTTAGTTAGCATTTTTTTAGCAATATTTTTAAATTATGTACATTGGTTCTTTTGGACATAATGTTATTGCACACTAAGTAGACTACAGCATGATGTAAATATAACTTTTGTATATGGTGAAATACACAAATTTTGAGATTTACTTTATTGCAATATTTGCTGTATTTCGGTGGTCTGGAGCCGGACCCACAATATCCGAGGTATGCCTGTCTACTTCTTATTTTCCTCTTACCTTATTTTTCCCTTTTCTTTCTTTTGCCACATCAGTGCTTCCTTTCCTGTTCCTGTTCCAAACTTATTTAATCTATATGCAATCCACACTTTGCAATGATTTGGCTTGTTTCAGAAGTCTTGTAATGTATAGGTTCCCTTCTAACTTCTTTTCCTTGTTTTTGTTATTGAAGAAATAAATGTTTTTCCTATAGCGTTCTCAAATGTAGATTTGTCCCCATGGTGCTGTCTAATAGGGTCCTCCATGGTACTGTTTAATACAGGATCCTCCATTCCTAAATTTCCTACAGACAGGCAAGCAGGTCTAGAAGTGTGATCAGATTCGGATTTAATCTTTTTGGCAAGCCTAGTTCATAAGTGATGATTATTGCATAGATCAGAGGTTTTCAACTAGGAGTAATTTTGCCCCTAGTGGATATTTGGCAATGCCTGGAGACATTTTTGGTTGTCAAGACTTGGAGGGTGTTAGTAACATCTAGCAGATAGATGCCAGGGATGCTCTAAACATCCTGTATGCACAGGACTGCTCCCAACAAGAATTACTTCTCTAGCCCAATATGTCAGCAGTGTGAGATTGAAAACTCTGGCCAAGATCAGTTAAATCAGTAACCCATTTATGCTGAAGGTTGTGCAAATTTTTTGTGTGAAAAAGCAGTAGGATATAAATCCCACAAGCTTAGCATTCCAATAATGGGACACTAGGCATAACCGCATGAAGAGTTGAAAGTAACGGTAATGTATTTCTTTTATTCCCTTTTCATTTATTAACTGGGATGCGTATAGAGAGGTACTTCCCCTTATCACTGTTGGTCACTTAGAGGTACAAATTGTACAGGAAGGGAAGGGCTTAGTAGTTTTCAGAATAATGAGTTGGTTTGAGTGTTATTAATTCATAGATTTAAATATATTTTCTATGTTTTTAATCTATTACAGTTTTTATCCTTATTGATGTTTAAAATTGTCTCCTCTTTGGTCAGGAGAAGCCTCTTGCAGCTGACTCTTTAGGTTTTTTTTGTTACAATCCTCTATAGCTTCCCTGCTTTCTGCTATGACAAGACATTCTAGGCTTATCTTGTATATTTCCTATCTCAGACCTAGATTCAGCCATTTCTCCAGGGGGCCCTTGGCATTTTTGTGGGAAGTGGATAGTTTGCAACTGAATTAGTCATTATTTTTAGACTTCTTTGGTAGACACAGCTGGAAGGTACACACATTCAAAGATACAGCATGAGTTCATAGCATTACTTCCCATTTAGATCTACCTCAAGATTTTTATTGAACCTCATCATCTATCTTCAGTATCTCATTTCTTGCTGAAAATACTGTTTCTCAGTGATAGTGACCTAATTACTCGTTTGCTTTTCTCACACATGTCACTGAGTAACAATACCAAAACTATCACTAACAATATGATTACTGAAGATAGTTTTTGTTGTTGTTATGTTTAGGGCATATCGCTGTAGGAATGCATAATCAAATTACTGTGTTTTAAAGGCACTTGGAATAATTGTTTTCTGTATAATTTCTATATAATTATTCCACTGACTGTTACACAGGCTCATTAAAAAAAAATTATGGAAAATATTTACCTGGTTTCGAAGTTATGAAAACAGTCTGTATTCCAAGAATATATTCCTGGGTTGTGGTTTCTCTGAGTATTGTACATGAAAAGCTGGTAACCAACTCCAAACACCCTCAATTTGGAGCTTCGTGGTCCTCACCAATTTTCAGACTTGGGGTCTGTTCCCACCTCCTCTGTTCTTCAGATGAGATAGTTAGTTATTGATTTTTTATTTTTATTTTTTAAGTGACAGGGTCTTGCTCTGTCACCCAGGCTGGAGTACAGTGGCACGATCATAGCTCACTGCCTCAGCCTCCTGCCTCCTGAATAGGTGGGACTATAGGTGCACACCATCACACCTGGATAATTTAAAATTTTTTATTTTTTGTAGAGATGGAGGATCTCACTTTGTTACCCAGGCAGGTTTCAAACTGCTGGCCTCAAGTGATCCTCCCACTTCAGCATCTCAAAGTGCAGGTGCAAGGAGTATGGGCGTGAGCCACTTTGCCCAACTGATCCATCTTGTAATTCACTGATTGTTTCCTGATGTCTCCATTCTGCTCTTGAGCCAATCCAGTGAAATTTAATTTCAGTTATTTTTAATTTCTAAATTTTCCTTTTGGTTGTTTTTTTGTAGTTTATGTTTCATTACTGAACTCTTTTCATTTATTTTAAGTGTGTTTTTCTTTATCTCAGGGAGGTCTGGTTATTGTTGCTTTAGAGTTTTTGACTATCTTAACATAGGAGGCTTAGTCTGATCATTTCAACTTGTAAGTCACCTTGGACTTGACAATTGTTGAATAACTTGATAATCAGGTCATATAGACTTAGTTTCTATTGGAGTTTTAGCTGCCATGCTACTGCAACCATGCCACTCTGCAACCAGGGATTATGCTCAGGGCAGAGCTACGAGGTGCGTGAAATGGGAGATTTACTCCCTTGCAGTTGTTTCTCTAAATTTTGACTGTCCTCCCTATTGCTTTATGTTTATTCATTAAGACTATACAGAGTCTGAATGTAGTTGTGTTTTGTTTTTTTTCCTTTTTTTCTTTGAGTTTTCTAATTGTAATTAACAGGACCAGTGGGTTGTAGTGGGTTGTAGTGTACGATGCCCTAGTGCAATTGGTACTTTACTCCTTTTTTTTTTTTTTTTTTTTTTTTTTGTCTGAAACTGGGTCTCACTTTGTTGCTCAGGCTGGAGCACAGTGGTGTGATCACAGCTCACTGCAGCCTTGACCTCCCGGGCTCAGGTGATCCTCCCTCCTCAGCCCTAAGTAGCTGGTGCAACCACATCCAAGCTCATGCAATCACATCCAGCTAATTTTTTTAATTAATATTTTTTGTAGAGATGTGGTTTCACTATGTTGCCTAGGCTGGTCTCAAACTCCCGAGCTCAAGTGATCCTCCTGCTTTGGCCTCCCAAAGTGTTAGAATTACAGGCCTGAGCCACCGTGCTGGGCCTTCCCTTTACTTTTTATTTTAGATATAATTAGATCTTAAAGTCTTCATAGAATGTTGCATTTGAGTTTGTAGTTTTGGTTTGTTAAGAAATATTAAGAACTATAGTAGGTAGGCTGCTATGTCTGTTCTTTAGCTTTAGAACTGCTTAATAGTATTATTGTTGCTATTAAACTCATTCTTTTTGATAGTTTAAAATTTAGTACTCTCAAATTGAGTGTGCAAAACCAAATTCCTAAGCATTCTAATCCCTGATCACAAATTGCTTTGCATTTCTTGATTTTCTCATTTAATATGTTGATCTGTTATTTTTACTTGAGTCGTTCAGTTATCTTGTAAAAACCACGTTTGGTTCTCTGTAAATAACTATTGGTAATAAGAACATGTCGTTCTTCAGTACCCTCATCTCCCCACTTGTAACAGGCTGAAAGTAGAAGTCCTAGCTATAAAATATGTTCTGTAACATAAGAGAATGATATTTTGAATCAATTCTTAGGTGTGTTGTTTGGACCGGTGATGAGCGGGTCTTCTTTTATAATCCCACCACTCGTCTTTCTATGTGGGACCGGCCTGATGATCTGATTGGCAGAGCAGATGTTGACAAAATTATTCAGGAGCCCCCTCATAAAAAAGGAATGGAAGAATTGAAGAAACTAAGTAAGTTTTAAATTAGGAATTTATCCACTGATTTTAACATTCTTTTATATTTTGATAGAAAATGTGGAGGTCATTTAGAAACCCTTTATTTTTCAAAGAATATAAGGAGTGTTAGAAAAAATAGACTGCTATCCTAGTTTGAGTGAAATAATAGAGATTAAAAATATGGAGAGAATTTGGATAAGACTGTGCTTTGTAAAATATGTGTGTCTTTAATTTATTGTCCTACTCAAGATTTTCAGTTAGTCCAAGATATGGTTGGTAGTGTTGCTGCTTGCTTAGTGCTTATCAGTACTACTAAAATGCTCCTCAGTGGACCTTTTAGCACCTTTTGTGACTAGTAATATATTTCTTGAAATAATACAGTACAAATTTTAAAAAAATACAAAATCTCAGTCTTTTGAATTAGATGGTAAGCCCCTTATATTCCTGAGACTAGACACCTAAACCTTACTGAGAGAGTATCTTTATTTTTTTTTTTTTTTTTTTTTTTTTTTTTTTTTTTNGCATGTGTGATCAGAAAGTAAACGACAGTGGACATCTCTCTTTGTGCCACAGAGAAAGATTTGGAGACACAGAGTAAAAGGATCAAGGTGCTGCATTATAAGAAATATTAAAAAGACAGTGTATACAGAAAGCATAATAATATGTGAAATAAAGCCAAGACTCAGGTTCAGCAGACTAGTAAATTGCCCATCAGGCCAGCTAGCATGAAATAGATCTGCACAGGTGAGGAAATGTGTTACTGCTGATTTTATTTTATTTTTTTATTTATTTTATTTTTTTTTTTTTTTTTATTTGAGACGGAGTCTCGCTCTGTCGGCCCGGCTGGAGTGCAGTGACGTGATCTCCACTCACTGCAAGCTCCACCCCCCAGGTTCACGCCATTCTCCTGCCTCAGCCTCCTGTGTAGCTGGGACTACAGGCGCCCGCCACCGCGCCCAGCTAATTTTTTGTATTTTTAGTAGAGATGGGGTTTCACAGTGTGAGCCAGGATGGTCTTGATCTCCTGACCTCGTAATCTGCCCGTCTCGGCCTCCCAAAGTGCTGGGATTACAGGCGTGAGCCACCGCGCCCGGCAGAGATTATCTTTTAATCTACCTCATATTCAGAGGGCATTCCAATATATTGAGTACAACTATTTGTACGTAATTTTTGTTGTATATTTCTTATTGGTAATTTGCCCTTGTATTGATATGATTGTGTTTTATAGAACTGTGGCCCCAAGTGGTATAGAAGCAAGATAAATGAATTATTTACTACTTCTAATGAAATAAATCCTAATGTGTATCCTTTATAGTCATTGAGACATTTTCATGCATTATATGTATGCTGAATTATAAGTAATTTCTGAATCAGTACAACTTTGCCTGTCTAGTGCTGAAGGTAGTAGGCTCACCCTCAGCAATACTTGTTTTATAGCTATGATAATAATACTTTATAGCTATGGTATTGAATCATGTTGGAACAATATGTGATTTGCTTTTGTTTTTCATGAATTTGTTTTTAAATATTTGATTCATTCATTTGATAAATACATTAACATGCATTGTTAAAAGGTACTATAAATCCTGAATCAAGAAAGCTTTATTTTATATATTTGTAAATTTAAGGTTTAGGCAAGAAGCATTTCAAAATGAATTGAATTTAATGTAAAGGGAGGATAGAGGAAGTATAGAATTATGCTTTAATGGTTTATAAAGGGATGAATATTAAGAGGTGATTAAGAGGTGTTATATAAACAGTAATTTTTAAAAAGAAAAGTTTGTGGAATATATGCATATGACTTTGTAACAATATTTGAAATATTTCTGCCAGGGCACCCAACTCCAACAATGCTGTCGATCCAAAAGTGGCAATTCTCTATGAGTGCAAGTGAGTGAACTAACTATAAATTGCAGCTTCTTTTTAATACTATTAAAGCAAGTGTTCTGGTAGTGATTAGCAGAAGGATCCATGCCTAAATATTTTAATTAAATTTTGTCTTATAGTTAAAGAGGAACAAGAATTAATGGAAGAAATTAATGAAGATGAGCCTGTTAAAGCAAAAAAACGGAAGTAAGTAATACATACAATTTGATTGAGGTAGATTATATCTTTTAAAAGTTGATTTGGTAATAATTTGTGATTGGAAGGGACAGGTAATGTGAATGTTGTTAGGAGACATGATTGCTCTCTCAGGCCTGATAGTAAATAGCTTTGTTTTTCCTTGTAGAAAATGTGTCCCTTTTTTTGCTAGATTTGTAAAAGATTTGGGTATTCATATATGTATTATGAAGCCAAATGATAGTTTTGGAATTAATCCTTTTGGAAATTTATTAGTTCTCAATTTTATAAAAAGTTAGTTTCCTCCCTCATTTAGACCCCAGTAGATACCATTCCAGAGATCTCATAAAGACAGACACAGAATTCTCCCTCTGTATATGGTTATCTTGTGACTTACCTAGTTCTTGAGTCTGGGTCATTACTACTTGGTGAGGAGTGAACCCATAAGCTTAGGAAGTGCTCTGCGAGAAAGAGACTGCTAAGAAGTAGAGGCATTAGCTTGGCCAGTGCTCTAGAGTTGGGTAAAATGTAAATGTTATGGCGGGGGGAAGGATGGGGTAGAGGGTATGCATGTATGGGGAATGGGACCATTATTTAGCAGCAAAAAGGAAAGTTTGAAGACATTAACAGGAACTGGTTAATCGTAGTCCTTATCTGAAAAGGACAGATTGAATGCAGCCAAATTATGGCAAATAAATCAGTAAGACAACCCTATAAAGGGTAGTTCTTTTTAAAAACATTTCTTTATTGGAAACAACATAAAAGATATGAAAGAATCACTCATAATTTATCAGCGTAACATAGAGCTATTCTGATTTTGCAATTGACTTTTAGTTCTTGACCAAATGTAATTTTTATTAGTTGTAATTAACTGATTTTGTGCTTTTTTAAAACAAAAAATACCTAGAATAAGACATCTGTTTGGTTAATTATTATAAATGACTGTATTCATTCTGTTTATGTACCATTATTTTGGATGTTCCTACGATGTTAAACTTTTAGGTTGTTTTTAATTGTTTGTTCTTATAGACAACTCTGTAAGGTTTTTAACTGCTTTTATCAGGAGAATGTCAAAGAAGTCCTTTATGTGGATTGCCCGAGCTTCTCTATTTAGGTACAAAGCTAAAAGCCTATTTTTCCTGGCTTAGTTTTTCTTTTATTTCCTTTATTGAGATAGATAGTGATAGTTTGTATTGTGACATTTTCATTTAGTATAGTTCTATAAAGGTTATTTGTTTTCATTAGTTATTATATTTCTTGGATGTCTTTTAACTCTTTAACTATTTAAATAGTTTTAAAATTATTATTATAAGAGGGTATATTGTTTGGCAAATTGCTTTTACCTGTTTGTTTTGTGCATATCTTAGGTCACAGACTATCTCGCTAAGTTCCTGCAGGTCACGGACTATGTCTTCTATTTCTTTTGATTCATTCCCTAAGTTGCTAAGTACCTCTCACTTGCATTTGTGGGTTAGCCTTAATTCCATTTAAGTCTCCGGGGCTACCTACAGTTCCCTGTATAGCATGCTTTTGAATTTCCACATGTTCTGTTGTCCTGATTCCATTAAGTTTGTATAGGGAATAAGAGCCAATTTTAAAAATATGCTTAGCAGATCATATTTAAGAAGGAAGATCTGCTGAAATATACACCCAGATATTATTGAATTACATACTTTTTTGGATTATTTACATGAATGGGCCTTTTTCATAGTGCATATGTTTGAGAGGTGCCATGATTCCATGTTTACAATTTCCCTTGAGTACCACACAGAAACAAGGTTGCCCTTACCCCTGAGGTGCATTTTTGGAGGAACAAGAAGTAGTTTAGTCATTGATGAACAGTTCTAATTCCACCTAACTACTCCTGGGCCCATGTTGCTCTCTGGGACCTGTCCTTCAACTTAAATCTCAACTTATCACCCAGAAAGTGAGTAATAAAAAGTCAGGTAGGTAAGGTATATATCTTACATATTCACTTGGCCAAGATTGCAGATATTTTAGTTTTATTTTTAAAATAAATGTTTGAGATTACTAAAACATAATACCACTTAATACCAATTTTTATTAGATTTTACAAAATATGTATTTATAATGTAAAACATTTTGGAAAATACTGTTTTTTCTATATTTCAAGAACTAAAAAAATTATATTCTGTGCTGTTTGATTCTGACACATGGAGGTTTGCTGCGGGGTTAAATTTTTTTTTTTTTTTTTTTTTTTTTTAAGTAAGGTTGTTCCCTTTTTATGTTGTTAACCAGTGTCAGGGAGAGACAGCACATTAAAGGTGTATTTTTTTTCCTAATAATGTAGCCGTTGTAAATCATTAGAAGCCCATTTTAATTTTGTTATGAAAGTTGTTTATCCCTTAGAGTTCATTTGAAATCTTCAACATAATTTGTTTTTGCCAAAAATATGCTGCTCAGTAGTGAGTCTTGAAAATTCCTTTGATTTTAAGATTTCTAATAAGATCTGAGAATTAATATTTTGTCAGTTGATGTCTTATATTTTATTTTTTATAGGAGAGATGATAATAAAGACATTGACTCAGAGAAAGAAGCGGCCATGGAAGCTGAAATTAAAGCTGCCCGAGAAAGGGCCATTGTCCCTCTGGAGGCTCGAATGAAGCAGTTCAAGGACATGCTGCTAGAGAGAGGGGTCAGAAAACAATCTTTGGGGGAGATATTTCTGTTTTGTATAAGTAATATAAATATGTCTTGCTAAAAGGTCAAACCTAAGGTTAGTGCTCATGTTATGGGGGGGGATAAGGGGATTTTTAAAATTACTGTACATTTTTTGCAACAGCCTTTTTCTTGGCTAATCTTATCATATTTAACTAAATGCCATTTTACTGTCCTTTTAAGTACAAATAACACTTAACATTTTTTGGGTCATTAAATTGTGGTGAGTAATATAAGACGAGTATTAACATTACAGAATGGCGGACTGCTTGGGATAGGTAAGGTATATATGATTATTCTTCCTTTAATATCTTCAGAATGGCTTTTGTTAAAGGAGAACTGATACTTTGTGATATTATTATCTGCAATTTAATTGAGAAGGGATTTCAACTATTTGATTATATTCACAGATTCATTTGAATAAGTAAAATTGTTCAATTTTAAATCAGAACATTGTTCACAAGATTGGAGCAAGCATGAGAAATCAAAATACAAATCTTCAAGGCTTTTTCTGATGTACTGATTTTTAAAATGTCACACAGTAGTGGTTATTTTAATGAGCAATTAAGTGTGTGTTATTTCTATATAATATAGGAATGTTCAGAGCCAATTAGTGTAGAAATTTGCTATTGCTAGCCTCCCACTGCTTGTCATTTATTAGTGATGGAAACTTCAGTATGGTTTTATGTCTCCTTTATAAACAGATATCCTGTAGATTTCAAGCAAAATTATGACCTTTATATTTATAGAGCAAACTTAATTATGAGGCAATACATTTTATTTTAAAGGTGTCTGCTTTTCAACATGGGAGAAGGAGTTGCACAAGATAGTTTTGATCCCCGGTACTTACTTCTCAATCCTAAAGAGAGAAAACAGGTAAAAGGAAAATGGCATTAACTAAGAATGTATATCTCTTGCCAACATAGTTTTTAAATTATGAGGAATAAAGTACCATCCCTTTTTTTTCTGATACAGCATTCAAAAACATAGTCTTGCATCTTAGAACATACTGTGTGTCTATGTGTGGACATTTCTACCTGAAAATTCTTGGGCATTTTTGTCCTTATGCCTCAAACACTGAGGTTATGTGTAGTATGGTTTTAAAATTGATTTCAAATGCATTTACTAATTTGCTTTTTTGGGCCAATGATGCAAATTTAGAGTAGAAAAATAGCAAAATACAGATGAATATAAAGGAGAAAAAATGCCACTGTAATCCCATCCAATAGATATGACTACCATTGAACACTGGTTTATTGAATACCGAACAGCCTTCTTGACCATTATGTGTCAGATTTACATATATGTGTGTGTGTGTGTGTGTGTGTCCTGTAGATAGTACTTGAACATAAGTTTATGTCTCATACACAACTACACATACAAAGTCCACATCTAAGTAGCATCTGTTAAAATACCTGTTTTCATCATAAACTCAGAAAAACAGGGTCCCTGTTGAATTAGTGTTGCTTTTTATTCCCATGATGATTCAGTGACATATCATTTCATGGTTGCCTCTTCTAAAGCATTGCACACTTCCAACTTACTTAATTTCTGAATTACCTGAACTATCCTGACACTGATCTCCATAAAATGGTGAGTATGTGGAACCATTTGCTGTAGTGCTGTTAAGCTGTAAGATTTCATTTGGTAACAGTAGTGCCCATCTTTGATATTTTTACTGTAACAATTGGAATAATTCTTCACACGGCGTGTGCCATTATGCATGTAAGTCTAATCGTGGACTTGATTGAAGGGAGAAAATTTACAATGTGCCAGATAAGTATTTTAGTACTTGGAATAGAAAGACATAACTTCCTTAATGTATTTGCATCTGCATTTTAAGCTTTGTGTCTTTTTTAAAAAACAAAAAAACTCTGTGCGTTTTTTATTCTCATTTCAGTTTATGGCCCTATCAAAATTTATAATTAGCCTTGATTCCTTACTTTTCCCACTGCCCTTTTACAGTCTTATCAGCAAATCTATAATCTACCTTCAAAAAATTTTCAAAATCTCACCTTTTGTTAATCATTTCCCCCATTAACACCCTAATCCAAGCCACCATAAACAGCTCTTATCATCTGTGTAGCCTATTGTTGATCTCCTTCATTCCATCTGTTCTTGTTCCTCTTTAGTCAAGTTCTTTTTCCACACAGCAGCCGTACTAATTTTAAAGTTTAAGTGATATTAAATTAAGTCACTGCTCCCTTGCTTAAAACTGTCTAGTGCTTTCCATTTCATTGAGGATAAAATTGAAGCTCTTTTCATGGTCTCTAATATTCTACATATACTTATCCCTGTATACCTCTCGAAGGTCTTTTTTAGTGTTTGTTGATTATAGCCACACTGGCCCTGATACTACTTGAACAAGCCAGTCATTCTGGTATTTGCTATTCCTTCTGCCTGAAATGTTTTTCCTCCAGGTGTTAGCATAGCCAGCTTCATTTCATTAAGGTACTTGTCCAAGTGCCTTCTAATCAATCTAAGTATTATCTTTTTGCTTTTTCTAATTTCTTTATTGTGCTCATGGCTCTAATTATATAAAATTGTGTTTTTATTATCTGTCTCCTCCTGCAAAATATAAATTGTATGAGGATAGAAACTTTGTCTTCATTGCTTTATTTGTGGTGCCTGGAACAATGCCTAATCTAAATATCTCTGAAGACTTTAAAACTTTTATGACATATTCCTCCTGGTACTGAGTGTTATAGTGAAATTATAAGTAACATATTGAGAGCTATAGTTCTTCCCAATTTTTGAAGCATTCTATGAGCTGATGGTGCTATCTCCTTAATAGAAGTACATTTGAGAAGAGAAAATATTCTTCTAGTGTTCTGTTTTCAATAAAATCTGTAGTTAAAAGTTCTCATGCCATTTATTTATTTGTTTATTTATTTTATGTATTTATTTATTTAGAGGTGGAGTCTTGCTCTGTTGCCCAGACTGGAGTGCAGTGGCGCCATCTCATCTTACTGCAACCTCTGCCTCTTGGGGTTCAAGTGATCCTCCCACTTTAGCCTCCCAAGTAGCTGGGATTACAAGCGTGCACCACCATGGCTGGCTAATTTTTGTATCTTTAGTAGAGACAGAATTTCACCATGTTGGCCAGGCTGGTCTCGAACACCTGACCTCAAGTAATCCACCTGCCTGGGCTCACATGCCTTTTAAATAGAATTCTTCTTTCAATAATCAGAATGTAAGAACTGAGAAGTAGTAGTAGTTAACATTCGGCATTTAAAAATAAACACGTTTTTTGAATACTTGGTTTTATTATTTGCATAAGAGTATAAAGTGAACAACCAGAAAGGTGCTAAGTTACACATTACACATTTGCACTTTGTAATTTCATGTTTGCAGTTTGTGCTTTGATTTAGAAAACACTAGTAACTTCACTGGAAATGCCTCGTAATATAAAATTATATTTCAGTTGTCCTTTTCTAGCTATTTGTAGATTTATGCACGTTCTATATCATTATAAAAGATGTATTTTATATAATTGTAACCATAAATTTTAACTTAGAATTTTCCTTTGATAAAGAAAGGTCACTTAAGGGGTCTGAAATGTTTTTATTTGTTATGACAAATTTTAATTGAAAACATTTTCCACAAAACTAGACCATTGCCATATAGGTGCTACTAGGTTCTGACATAGATAGTAGTTATGCTAATAACACTTTAAAATAAGTTCTCTCTTATTTCAAAATAAACATTTTAAAAGCTTTTCCTCTAAGAACTGGAAGAAGACAAGACAGGATACCCCCTCTCACCACTCTTACTCAACATAGTACTGGAAGTCTTAGCTAGAGCAGTTAGGTAAGATAAAGAAATGGAGGGTATCTAAATTGGAAAGGAAGAAGTCAACTTGTTTCTTTTTGCAGATGACAGGATCTTACATATAGAAAAACCTAAAGATGCTACCAAAAATCTCTTAGAACTGATAAATTCAGTCTGGGCGTGGAGGCTCATGTAATCTCAGCACTTTAGGAGGCCAAGGCAGGTGGATCACTTGAGGTCAGGAGTTCAAGACCAGCCTGGCCAACATGGCAAAACCTCATCTCTACTAAAATATCTATACTAAAATAGAAAATTAGCCAGGCATGGTGGCGCATGCCTTTCATCCCAGCTACTTAGGTGGCTGAGGCACAAGAATAGCTTGAATTCAGGAAATGGAGGTTGCAGTGAACCGAGATTGTGCCATTGCACTCCACCCTGGGTGACAGCAAGACAGTCTCAAAAAAAAAAAAAAAAACAAAAAAAATTGCTAAACTGGATTCAATAAAATCACAGGATACTAAATATCCAATACAATAGTGTTTCTGTACACAGTGAACTAGCCAAAAAAGAAATCAGGAAAGCAATCCCATTTACAGTAGTACCAAATAAATAAGATAACTAAGAATAAATTTAACCAAACAGGTGAAAGACCCCCATAAGGAAAACTATAAGACCCTGATGAAAGTAACTGAACAGGATACAAAGGGAAAGACATCCCAAGCTCATGGATCAGAGTAATTAATATTGTTAAAGTGGCAGTACTCCCCAAAGCAATCTACAGATTCAGTGCAGTCTCTATCAAAATACGAGTGACTTTCTAAACAATGTCACCGGAAGAAAAAAATCTGGCTAGGCAAGGTGGCTCACGCCTGTAATCCTACCACTTTAGAAAACCAAGGCAGGAGATCACTTGAGGCCAGGAGTTTGAGACTGTCATAGCGAGATTTCTCTACAAAAAAATACAAGCAGTAGCCGGGTGTGGTATTGTGCACCTGTAGTCCAAGCTGCTTGGGAGGCTAAGGTGTGAGGATCACTTGATCCAGGAATTTGAGGTTACAGTGAGCTATGACTGCTACTGCACTCCAGTGAGGGCAACAGAATGAGAGACCCTGTTTCCAAAAAAAAAAAAAATCCTAAAATTTTTGTGAAACCAAAAAAGACTTAAAATAGCCAAAGCAACCCCAAGCAAAAAGAACAAAGCTGGAGGTATCGTAGTACCAGACTTCAAAATGTGCTAGAAAGCTGTAGTAACTAAAACAGTATGGTACTGTCATGAAAACACACAGACCAAAGGAACAGAATAGAGAACTCAGAAATTAATCCATATATTTATAACCAACTTATTTTGACAAAGGTGCCAAGAACACTCACTGTGGAAAAAACCGTCTCTTCAATAAGTGATATTGGGAAAACTGGAAATCTATATGCAGAAGAAATGAAATTAGAACCCCACCTCTTACCGTATTTAAAGATCAACTCAAAATAGATCAAAGACCTAATTATATGAACTGAAATGATAAAACTACTAGAAAAAACCATCGAGGAAATGATTCCAGACATTGGTTGGGAAAAGATTTTACAAATAAGACCTTAAAAGCACAAGCAAGAATAATCAAATGGGGTTATATCAAAACAATTCTCCATAGCAAGGGAAACAACAGTGAAGACATCCTACAGAATGGGAGAAAATATTTGCTAACTACTTATCTGACAGGGAATTAAATGTCCAAAATGTACAAGGAACTCAGTCATCTCAACAGAAAAAAAAAATCTTAACAAATGGGCAGATGATCTGAACAGACATTTCTCAAAACATGCAAATGGCCAATAAATATATGGAAAAATGCTCAACATCACTAATCATCGGGGAAATGCAAATCAAAACAGCAGTGAGGTGTCTCACTCCAGTTAGGAAGGCTTATATAAAAGAGGAAAAAATAACAAATACTGGCAGGGATACTCAGAAAAGGGAACTCTTTATATACTGTTGGTTAGAATTTAAACTAGTATATCCATTATGGAAAACAGTTTGGAGGTTCCTCGAAAAACTACAAACAGAACAATGATATGATCCAGCAATCCCCCTACCAGGTATGTATTGAAAGGAAAAGAAATCATTGTATTGAAGAGATATCAGTACCCTCATGTTTATTGCAGCACTGTTCACAGTAGCCAAGATACAGAGTCAACCTGGGTGTCCAATAACAGATGACTGGAAAGAGAAAATGGGGTTTCAGCCACAAAAAAGAATGAAATCCTGTCATTTGCAGCAACATAGATGGAACTGGAAGTCATGTTAAATGAAATAAGCCAAAAACAGGAAAATAAACATCCTATGTTTTCACTCATGTGGAAGCAAAAGAAAGTTGATGTAGTAGAAGTAAAAAGTAGAACAGAGGCTACTGGAGGCTGGGAAGGGTAGGGAGAACTGGGAGGATAGGAAGAGATTTGTTAAAGCATATATAATTAAAACTAGATAGGAAGAATAAGTCCTGGAGTTCTGTAGTACTGTAGGATGACTGGTTAACAGTAATAAGTAGTTTTGAAGAGCCAGAAGGAGGATATTGAATGTTTTTCCAACACAAATGATAAATGTTTGAGATGGATATGCTAATTATCTTGATCTCATCACTCTACATGATATGTATTTAAACACGTTTTGATTGCACATGTATTGAAACACAGTAACCCCATGAATATGTACAATTATTGTCAGTTAAAAAAAATAAAGCCCTGCCCTTGAACTCCAAGAGAAAACACCAAAATAAACTTTTTGATATCTCGTTTGTTATTCGGAGCTTTTTAATATTGACAGTATTACAGTATGGTAATGTGTTACCAACACGATTACTCAGAATTGTCAACCATATAGGCCACTGTTACTGAATAATTTGTCATTGAATCATTGTGAAATTAAAAATACGAGAATCAAATAATGGAGACATTTTTAGTAAATGCATTTTGAAACATATAGAAAAGATAAAATCATAAGTGAAATTTCACAAAATGAATATATCTTGTTCAAAAAAATGGAACATTGCAAGCACTCCAGAGCTCCAGAGCTGCCTTGAAGGCTTAAAGGGTATAGCCCTTTAATATACATTTTTGTTCATGCCTATAAAAGTGAACTTAACAGAATTATTTTTAAAATTTACTCATTTTCATTGTATTATGAAATTTTGTTCATGAGTTGAGGTTATGAGAAAATAACCACTTAACATAGGAAACATAAGGCCAAGTGTATTGGGAAGCATGACACAAATAATTAGGAGCAACTTGGAAGCATAACACAACCCCTAATTTTTTATGAGATATTTATCTTAGAGAGTGATTCCTAACCTTGGTCTGAGGTAGCCCAGCAGAGGGAATATGAAGTTCTTTCTAGATTCTCTAATACAAATTCCCTTGAATTTTTTGTGTCATTTAATACTTTTATTTAAAAGTAAGTATATACTGAGAAAAGAGTTGGAAACAACTTTCTCCCTCTCTTCAGCATGCAAGTACTTTCAAAAGGTTTTCTGCAATGCTAAACTTAGAGGAAATTGAAGATGGCTTACATATCTAGCAGGGGACTGGTCAGGTAATCATAGATACAGTGATCTGTGGAGGATATGTTCCAAGTCCCTCATCTGTGGAGGATGTGTTCCAAGACCCCCAGTAGGTGAAGATTGGTAGACATACATGGATTGACTTGGGAAGATGTCGAAGGTATTTTGGAACATTTTGTTGTACTTGTTATGAAGATGTTCATAGACCTGTTCCCTACGTTGTCTTCCTTCTTGTAGCTTCTTGAGAGAATGTGCAAGGAAAATTCATTTGAGGCCTAACGTACTTGGAAAAACCTTTATTGTACCCTTATTTGGAATTGTTTGGCCAGCTAAAGGCATTGCTCTGCTTCTAGTGTTCGTTGTTTTTGAAGCCATTCGTGTTCCTTTATATGTGAATCTGTTCTTTTTTTTTTTCCTCTAAGTATGTAGCTCTTTTAGTCCTTAGTATTCTGAAGTGTCATAGTGGTGTTTTTCCTAGAGGAAGGGTCTATTGTGCTGGGCACTTGGCTGACCTTTTCAATGGGAAACTCAACTCTTTTAGTTACGGGAAATTCTCGTGTTAATTTTTCTCTTTTCATTCTGGGACAGAATTTGAATTTGCCTCTGTGGATTGGTCCTTCAAGTGTTTTCTCTTTCCTGTTAATTACCTTTGTCTTTTTATTTAACTTTTTTTTTTTTTTTTTTTTTTTTTTTCTTTTTTTTTTTTTTTTTTTTTTTTTTTTTTTTTTTTTTTTTTTTTTTGAGGCGGAGTCTCGATCTGTCGCCCGGACTGGAGTGCAGTGGCCGGATCTCAGCTCACTGCAAGCTCCGCCTCCCGGGTTTACGCCATTCTCCTGCCTCAGCCTCCCGAGTAGCTGGGACTACAGGCGCCCGCCACCTCGCCCGGCTAGTTTTTGTATTTTTAGTAGAGACGGGGTTTCATCGTGTTAGCCAGGATGGTCTCGATCTCCTGACTTCGTGATCCGCCCGTCTCGGCCTCCCAAAGTGCTGGGATTACAGGCTTGAGCCACCGCGCCCGGCCTATTTAACTTTTAAAATAATTTCCTCGCCTTTATCAACCAACTATTTAGATTTTTAAAATTTATTGTGTCTTTTAATTTCTAGGAGTTCTTTTATGTTTTTTGAGGTTTTTCTTACCTTATGGGTGCATTATCTTAGCTCTGTGAGGTTGTTTAGGAACATTTTTTTCTTTAAAGTTTTTATTTTTCTGTATAGTTTCTGATTCCACTAAGTTTGTTCTCTTTAGATGGGATTTTGCCATGTTGCCCAGGCTGGTCTTGAACTCCTGAGCATGAACGATCCTCCTGCCTTGGCCTCCCAGAGTGCTGGGACTTACAGGTGTGAGCCACCGCCCGGCCTGTTTGGGTGTTCTTAGCGTCTAGGTGGGCCCTCGTGCTTTGGGGCTATACTGCAGAGTGGTGGTTCTCAACCACAAGCAGTTTTGCCCCCAGGAGACATTTTTGGCACAATTGAAGGGAGTGTTGCTGGGATCTAGTGGCTAGAGGCCAGGGATGCTGGTATACATCTTGCTGAAAACATCAGTGTGCCAAGGTTGAGAAACATGCTGTAGGGTGAGTTAGGCTGGTTTGTTGAGAACCCCTGGAGTCCATTGTTTTAGGCTGGTCAGATTCCCAATAAAGACCTACTCTCCTGGCTGGAGGGCACAGATCTCTCTGCTTTGGATCTGAGAAATGTGTGTCTTAGTATTTGGTATGTGTTTGGTTAATCTCCATGTTTTTGGTTTGGTTTGCCTTATTCGCTCCCAATTCAGGTTCCCCCAGTTCAAATACACTCTCTTTTACTTTCTAGAGCAGGTGGTCAGCAAATTTTTAAGAGTCAGATAATTTGTATTTTAGGCTTTGTGGGCCATATGGTCTCTATTGTAACTTTGTAACTGCTGTTTAAGTGTCAAGGACCTGTAGACATATGTAAGGGTCTAAGAATGGCTGTTCAGTTAAAGCTTTATTTACAGGATACTGTCGTTTGAATTTTATTTAGTTTTCATGTGTTATGAGACTTTCTATTTTTCCCCTCAACCCTTTAAAAAATGTAAAAACCATTCTTGAGCTGTGTAAAAACAACCCGTAGGCCATAGTTTGCTAATTGTTTGCTTTAGAATAGTCACTTGCCTTTTACATTCAGAAGTGGTAGTGCCCAGAAACATTAAGTTGGTGAGGGAATCTAGCAATTTAACAACTTATTAAATAGCTTTTCATCCTTAAAATACTCCTTATTTTAGCTATGCCCCATCCTCACCTCCATAGGTATTTGATGCTATCTATTCTTGAGTTGTTTGAGGAGATTCTGGTTTCAGAAAAAAAAACTTGAGTTGCCTTTTTGTTTTTCTTGACTGCTAGGTTATGTTGAGTGCTCTCATATCTGTCACATCGTTTTCCACTTGTCCCATCAGCTTTGCAAGTTGCTGGTTCTGTCTTTCTCAATTCCTTATTGTTGGTTTATGACTTAAAAAAGAAGTTCTTCTGTCATTTTATAGGGTGTGAAGTAGGCGGTAAATAGATGATCATTTCATTATCTTGACTATTTTAAGTGGGGGAAATATAGAATAGAGGAAAAGCATGATTACATTGTAGTGAAAATACTTAGGTCTTAAGAGAAGCACAGAAATAAAATATACTACAGATTCTATACCATTGATACTTCTTTCTAAAAGGGATTTGAGAAGACTGTGATTTCTCTTACGCATTTCTGAATTTCTTGAAATGTTTATAATAATCATGTATTTAATTTATAATCTGGAAAATATTAAAGAGGGTTTTGCTGTTTTATTTTGTTCTTGAAGCCCTTTAAGTAGAGAGCTGTATGCTTGTGTAATATTTCAATGAAGCTTTAAAGTGAAACTTGGTATAGATTATCTGTGTATAATTATCTACATTTAATATGTTTTTCCTGGTGTAGTTTGGACAAAGACATTGTCCAATAATTTGGTAGTTAAATTACCTATATGAAAGATTGACTTGTCAAATTTGTTGATTTTTGTAATAGGTGTTTGATCAGTATGTAAAGACCAGGGCAGAGGAAGAACGCAGGGAAAAGAAAAATAAAATAATGCAAGCCAAGGAAGATTTCAAAAAAATGATGGAAGAAGCAAAATTTAATCCAAGGTATGTGGTTTGTTTCTCTTAAATATCAAAGTGTATTTATTTTCTCCTAAGATCAGTTTTTAAAAATTAAAAAAATATATGTTTTTTGGCTCTTTGGGCACTAAAAGCTCCTTATTTGATTATCAGTTTTTCCAAAATTTCTAATCTTTATTTTTTACTTGTTTTCTTTAGAGGAATCCTAAATGCTCTAAGAAAGATACCTTTGATTTCAGTGCTTCCCTGTGGGAATAAGTTCTTTAGAAACTAGTATATGATAGAAAATCTGTGCCCCATCTTTGTAAAGATTTATACATAATAAGTTGCAGAGCAGGAACATTATTTTGATTAAATTGAAGTGGTAAAGGACCTTTTACCACTTCAGTTTCAAAATTTTCTGAGTGTCTAGAAATGGTTGTGTCTGACATTTTCAGTTGATTGATAATATGTATTAAATACATATAATGGGCTGAAGACAGTGAGACATTTTAAATTTATTTGCCTAACTTTATAATAATATTTACTGGGTATCTTATGTGCTTATTTGCACTTTAAAACATATATGTCTGCATTTATACATACATGTAAACATGACTGAAAGCATACAATTTTTTATATATGCATACAGATATTCAGTCAGCACAGGTAGTTTGATTTAGGTACTTATGTGATACCTCTTTTACATGTGATAAGCAAATTAGGTAGCTTGCCCAAGTGAAGCTGGGATTTCAACTAGATTTCAGTGTTGCACAGAATTGTATAGGCAGGGGGAATTACTCTTATTTATGACTTAGATGTAAGAGTTACTGTGAATACTTCAGTATTCTAAAACTGTCGGGTAGAATCATGGAGTCTCTGGTTAAATGGCACTTATTATAAAGGTTCATCTTATATAAATAGTTAATGTTGTCTGTGGAGGTAGGAAAGAGTGATGTTGTTTAAGAAGGTATGTTTAGTATTATAATTTTATATTTGAAATATGGTATTTAAGTTTTAGAAAATAAAGCTAATAGAGTGTTTGTGATACGAAGAATGTAATATTCTTCAGGGGTAATAGAGGTTCAGACTTTCCAGGGAGTCCTGAGTTATTTCTGAGTCAAAAGAATGAGTGAAATCATGGGTCAAAATAGTTGAGTCTGTGTTATGAAAGACTTTTGGCAGCGGGGCGGGGGAGGGCAGCAATTGAGGACACTTGGTAAGAATGGGATATTAGATGTTATTAGAGAAATAGTAATGTTCTTGGGTATTGTGATTATGGAGGAAAAAGACTTTACTCTCAGGAGTTGCATGTTGAAATATTTCTGAGTGAAGTCTTAAGATGTCTGCCGCTTATTTCCAAATCATTCAGCAGAATATATTTATTAAAACTCCATATGGGTCTATGAATAATTGAAACTCCAAAGAGGTTTCCCTTTAGTAGATCTGACTAAGTCTTACCATATCATAGTACTCTACTGGTGTTCTTTTCAGGCAGGCAGAATTGTTGAAGTGATCTGTACTGTGCAGGTTACTTCATAAAATGAAATGATCAGGCACTAAGGGCATTGTCCTGTATTGTTATATTGATACATCCAACTCGGGCATAGAAATTAAGACCATTTTTAGTCCTAGAAGAATGCAAGGAGGAAAAACTTTAAAATGAGAAAATATTGTCTGTTGGCCTAATTTTTTTTTAAGTGGGAGAAATATTGCAGAACTTTTTAGTAGAGCTAGTAAATATAGAGCACCAGAGTTTGTTCCAGCGGGAAAGAAAGGGGGAAATTACTGAACTGTGCCTGTGTCTTGTATGTCTTTTTTCTTTTAATGAAAATTTAAGTCATACCTCCCATGGTCGGTCTCTTGTCACTACCATCTCCCTGTCACCCACCACTAACCATTACCCACTTCCCTCCAAAATATTTTTTATCCTGTTTGTTTTAAAGTAGTTTTTCACAGTTAAGAAACAAGTCATAAGAAAACATCTCCATGGGAATCTAATGCTAAAGGTTCACTTTAGTCTTTTCTCATAAAAACTGTCAGATATTTTACCTGTTACCTGTAAGTAATAGAAGTAAGTCTAAAATAATTCAGTTATCACTTTACATATTGATTTTCCACTTTTTGAAAGGTTTTCTCTTTAATCATAATTTATTGTTTAATCATAGCAACGCAGGTTGATTATCCCTTATCCCAAATGCTTGAGACCAGAAGTCTTTTGGATTTCAGTTTTTTTTTTATTTTTTTTTAAACTTTGGAATATTTGTATTATGCTTACTGGCTGAGCATCCCAAATTCAGAAATCTGAATTGAATGTCTTGTTGGCACTAAGTAAGTTTTGGATTTCGGAGCATTTGGATTTCAAATTTGGGATGCCCAACCTATACTTGCTTTTTCTATCTTAAAATTATAAAGTGAAGTGCTTAATTTATCATGAAAATAAAACATTTAATGGACTACATATGATCCCTTTTCTGGAATATACATTTTTATTTTACTATGCCATTTTATTATTGGTATGTATCTATTGTTCAAACCAGATATGCAGTATATTCTTTGTTAAAAATGTTGAATTAACGTTAGATATTATGATTAGTATTGGTTACATACAAAAGATTATTAGAATCTAGCCTTGGTCAGCAAAGCTTAAAAATAATAAATGTTGGCTGGGTATGGTGGCTCACGCCTGTAATCCCAGCACTTTGGGAGGCCAGGGTGGGTGGATCATGGGGTCGGGAGATGGAGACCACCTTGACTAAGATGGTGAAACCCAATCTCTACAAAAAATACAAAAAAATTAGCCGGCTATGGTGGCGCCTGTAGTCCCAGCTACTCAGGAGGCTGAGGCAGGAGAATGACGTGAACCTGGGAGGCGGAGCTTGCAGTGAGCCAAGATCACGCCACTGCACTCCAGCCTGAGGGACAGAGCTAGACTCCATCTCAAACTCAAAAAATATATAATAATAATAATAATAATAATAATAAATGTTAGCTGTGAGTGATACGTTTAACCTTCAGTTGATGTTTTAAGTTCAAAATTGAGATTAACTGGCCAGTTTTTTGTTTATAATTAAAAATATAATCTGTGTTGTAACACATAAGAGAATGTTTTATTTTTGCATTTAAATAGCTAAATAGTTTTTGAATGGGCTAATCTTTATTTTTTTCTTCTAAAACCATGCTAAGTATAGGCTTGTTAATTATAAGAGTAAATTGTTGACTGGGCGCAGTGGCTCATGCCTGTAATCCCAGCACTTTGGGAGTCCGAGGTGGGCGGATCACAAGGTCAGGAGTTTGAGACCAGCCTGGCCAGTATGGTGAAACCCCATCTCTACTAAAAATACAAAAATTAGCCAGGCGTGGTGGTGGGTGCCTGTAGTCCCAGCTACTTGGGGGGCTGAGGCAGAAGAATTGCTTGAACCTGGAGGCAGAGGTTGCAGTGAGCCAAGATCGCACCACTGGTGAAAGCTTCAAATATTTAAAATATATACCAAATATATGAAAGCTTTATAATGCCTTTTATTTATGGAGAAACTTCTTTTTTAAAACGTAGGCTCATTAGCCCTCATAAGCCTCATCCTTTCATTTAACCTATTTGGAGTTTGCTGAGCTTTTTGAATTTATAAATTGATGTTTTCCATCAAATTTGGGAAGTTTTTGGCTAGTATTTTTTCTTCCCTCCTTCATTCTTTTCTCTTTTGGGATTATAATCACACATATATTAGTGTTTGATATTATCTCACATGTCCCTGAGACTGTTTCCTCTACCTCAGTCTTTTTTCTGTCTCCTCTTTGGATTAGATGATTGTTAGTGATCTAACTTCATATAATTGACTCTTTATTCTATTGTCAACTCTCATGTTAATCCTATCCAGTTAATTTTTTTTCATTAGTTTTAGGTTCTTTTTATTATTTTCTGCGTCTCTGCCAAAACTCCTTATTTGTTCATTCATTTTTTAGATCATGTTTTCAGTTCTTTGGGAACCTGTTTTTCTTTGATTCTTTCAGTGTAATAATAACAGTTTTGTTTATTTAGTTATTTTTTTTAAGAGGCAGAGTCTTGCTCTGTTGTTCAGGCTGGTGTGCAGTGCGTCAGTCACAGCTCACTGTAGCCTCAGACTCCTGGGCTTAAGCAGTCATCCTGAGTAGCTGAGACTATATGCGTGTGCCACCATGCCCAACCAATTTTTAAATTTTTTGTAGGGACAGAGCCTCACTATGGCGTTTTTTTGTTTTGTTTTGTTTTGTTTTGTTTGAGACAGAGTCTTGCTCTGTCACCCAGGCTGGAGTGTAGTGCCGTGATCTCAGCTCACTGCAACCTCTGCCTCCGAGGTTTTTCTCCTGCTTCAGCCTCCTGAGTAGCTGGGATTACAGGCGCCCACCACT
Organism: Rhinopithecus bieti; assembly: GCF_001698545.2. NCBI lineage: Eukaryota > Metazoa > Chordata > Mammalia > Primates > Cercopithecidae > Rhinopithecus > Rhinopithecus bieti. The sequence goes on from NW_016803289.1 coordinate 946,441, forward strand.
ACTCCCAGCTAATTTTTTTTGTATTTTTGGTAGAGACAGGGTTTCACCTTGTTGGCCATGCTGGTATTGGGACTCCTGACCTCAAGTGATCCACCTGCCTTGGCCTCCCAAAGTGATGAGATTACAGCCATGAGCCACCATGCCTGGCCACGCTATGTTTTTTTGTTTTTGTTTTTTTGATAAAAGGCCTTGCTGTGTCATCCAGGCTGGAGTGCAGTGCCACGATCTCGGCTCACTGCAGCCTTTGACTGCCAGGTTCAAAAGATTGTTTTGCCTCAGCTTCTCACGTAGCCAGGATTACAGGCATGAGCCACCGTGCCCGGCCGGAGTCTCACTGTGTTGCCTAGGCTTGTCTGAAACTCCTGGCCTCAAATGATCCTCCTACCTTGCCCCCGCTGAAGTGCTGGGATTGCAAGCATGAGCCACTGCACCTGGCCAGTAATAGTTGTTTTAAAGTTATTGTCTACTTAGAACAACATCTGGACATCTTGGGTTCAGTTTCTATTGACTCCAAAAAAATTTTTCTGTGGATCACGTTTCTTTTATATTTAGTGATTTTTGATTGAATATTGGACTTTGTGGCTAATGTGTAGAGACCCTGGAGTCTGTTACCTTTCATTGAAAAGTGAAAAAAAAAATTTTTTGTTTTAGTAGGCAGTGCATTTACTGGTTGCCACCTTTAGGCTTGACTTTATGTTTTGTTAGTGTGAATCTCTGAAAGTGTAGTATGTTTCTTTTAGCTTTCCAGCTCTATTTTCCTTGTGGATCTTTTGTGGCCTTTTTGGCCTGATCCTATCCTCCCTTTAATACTACTGATTCTCTGTCTATTATCTCTTCTATGCTCTTAATCCTGTAGTAGCCTGATGTAGAGAGTGATCTTTCCCTGCTGTTGTACAGCTTGGCCTAGCTGTGGACTCATGAGTAATCGCTAAGTCGGATTTTTCTTGGGTACCCTCTCTTTATAGATTCCTCTTCACCCAAGCTCTAATCTTTGCTTCCTCCAGTTCATTAAGCCTACGGTACTCTATTTGGACTTGAGCTCTCTCTGCACCTCATAAATTTCCCTTCTTTCAGGCATTTCAGTCTTACTCTTTCTGTTGTCTACTCCTTGAAATCAGTTGTCTCATATGCTTCTGTCCAGTTTTATAGTCGTGTGTGGAAAGACAGCTAATCCAATAAGAATTTTTCTATTATGGTTGAAGGCAGGACTCAGCTTCATCTTAGAGTAGAAATTGATGAGCTCTTGTCTCTTGAGGCATACAAATTCTTTACTCTGTGATCTCTCTTTTTTTTTTTATAATAAATATTCTAATTCTATGCTGATAGCATACAAATCCCTTAACCACATTTTTGCTCATTACCTCTTTTTACTCCTTTCTGAAACTTACTGTTCACTGTTAGGTAGATGTTGAGTCCCCGTGTCTCTTTGTCATATACTGTTGTTGGAAAAATGGTATCTTCTGCTATGCCTTTATACAAGCAGAAGTAACTGCCAAAGTTAGCACACTTGTAATTTTGTTACAGAGCAACTTTTAGTGAATTTGCAGCCAAGCATGCTAAAGATTCAAGATTCAAAGCAATTGAAAAGATGAAAGACCGAGAAGCCTTGTTTAATGAGTTTGTGGCCGCTGCTAGGAAGAAAGAGAAAGAAGATTCGAAGACCAGAGGTGAGAAGGTAAGATGGTTTTAGTTCCAGTGGTGTGATTGATGGGAGTGTGAATGGGAAAGGACTGTGCTGGTGTTAATGTTTCTAACCTTATCCATCAGCGTAAAATAATAGGACCTACATGGACTGTTCTTTAGCTTTTATAATTATTTATGTATGTATGTATTCTATCACTTTACTTAAGTAATGCTTATTTTAGTAGCTTCACTAAACTATATACTTTTGCTTTAAATTATATTATTAAGATGCCTGGTAAACTCAGAACGGGTTGTTAGGACTGCCTGCTCGGTGGTGCCTTCTAAGATTTCAGGATTCTTTATAGGTGGTAATATTTGAATTTCAAAGAGCTTCTTTATCTTTTTTGCCCTCTAAAAGACAGCATTTTAGTGACTTTCTAATCTTTCAGTAAACATATCTTACATATAAATTACTGCTTATCAGAATTAAAGGTCAGCTATTAAAGATGAATGAATTCCAAATGTCATTTGATAGCAGTGTCAGGAGTGGAGAGGAGCTTACCACTGGGGAGGCAAAATAGTAGGGAGATGACCCCAGTGGTGTGTGAACCATCAAAACATGCAGCCACTCTCCTTAGTGTCCCGGTATGCTTTGTGAATGCAGAAAAATAACCTCTGGAGCCTAATATTCTTGACATTTACAATTACCTCTTATTCTAGAAAGTTATAATATTACAAGTTCTATTAAGGAATGTTGTTTGAAAGTAATGCTACTCCTGGGAAGAAGTCTCTTTCATTCAAAATAGTAACAGTATTAGCTAAAACAGCTTTTATCAGAAATGTCTGAAACTTCCTAATTATCCGACTTATTTGGCTTCCAAGTGAGTTTTCCAGAATTGTTTCACTGTTTACTTAAAAAATGATTATGCTTCTCAGAGGAAATGTGTAAAATCAAATTCTACTACATAATTTTATATGTTGAGTTAGAATCATGTTAATGAATTATTTGCTACTTTTGACTTTTAGAATAACCTATTTAAGAAAATCAAGTAAATAAGTGATTGTTTGATTTTGTATGATTGCTTTTATACAAATTAAATGTGTTTATCTTTGCATTTGTAACTGATTTTCTTTTTCTAAACACTTTTTTTTATAACTATTTTATGTATTCTGTTTTATAACAAGTGGATAGACTTTACAGTTTTGTGCTGTGCGGCCTGTCAATCAGTTCAGTGACAGCTGTCAATCACTGACACGCAAAGTGTTATGGGATTCCCTAGTGAGGAAAGAATTGGTATCTCTGTGTGGTGACTTTAGCCTCCCGCAGTTCCGGTACTTTACATTTTTTTAGTCTTTTTTCCTTATGAAGTGATGAGAATTGTGCCCAGAATGTGTTAATTTAAAAAAAGAAATTAAATAGATATGACATCTAAATTAAATAAATCTAATATTTAATATATTCAGCTTTATTTTATTTTGACTATAAAAATCTTAATTCTCTAAATTACAGGTTTGGCTTTATACCATTACTAGATTAAAGAAAAAAAGGCAGGAAATTGCTAAAGTGAAGCTTTCTCAGCCAATTTACAGAATGCAAAATCAATGACTAACTAGGCCATCAAAGCAGAAATCTTTAAAGTAAGGGTTTAAATATAGTGGATTTTATATTCACATTTTGAGCACATTTGGTTTATGGGGTTTTATCATTTTTCTTTCATGACTTCCACTGTATTATTTATACTGTTCTTAAGTATATTGTGTATACTTAAAAAAAAATCACATTGGAACTGTGTAATTAGATAGCAAGAGCAGTACCAGTAGCATGGTACTAGAATTTATTTCCTTGTTCTTGTGATTCTCCAGCTGGTCTTTGTAGCATTGTGATAGTTGAATCAATAGCTGTGAATACTAAAGGTTTAAAACTAATTTTAAAACTAATTTTGAAAACCTGTGAAGAACATTGACTTCTGGTGAAATTCTTGTTTTTCTTAAGTAACATTTTCAAGGTAGAGTCATTCTCACAGTAAGAGCATCATTTTCATGTAGTTTTTACTACTAGTTTTCCATTTTATTAAAAAATGCCTTTAAAAGTCTACTTATCAGCCAGGCGCGGTGGTTCATGCCTATAATCCCAGCACTCTGGGAGGCTGAGGCAGGAGGATTGCTTGAGACCAGCCTAGACAATATAGCAAGACCCCCATCTCTACAACAAAACAAAAAAATAGCTGGTTGTAGTGATGTGCTTCTGTAGTTCCAGTTACTCTGGAATCTGAAGTGGGGGAGTCGCTTGAGCCCAAACGGTCAAGGCTGCAGTGACTTTTGATGGTTCCACTGCACTCCAGCCTGGACAACAGAATGGGATTTAAAAAAAAAAAAAGTCTACTTATTTTGTTTGCCAAAGTAGCTATTCTTAAGCTATTTTATTGTAATATTATAACCAATTTTTATAAAATTATGGTTCAAATACTTTACCTTTTGTACAGCACATTTGAGGTTGTACGTAGTTGGAGTTAATCCACTGTTACGAAATTGACATATTTTTCTCTTCCCTCTCTTTTAAATTTCCTGTGAATAAATTATTTTCATTATAGTAAGGAATGGGGAGAATAATAAGGCCTTGAATTGCAGCTAATGGTAAATGACATTTTTTGACATTTATGCAGCTGTCAGGCAATTGTTCTCATACTGATAGCCTTAGTAAGCCATTTATAACCTGTCATGGTAATGTCCACAATGAAAGGAAGTTAAAGTTTAATTTTATTTAAAGTTCACTTGTTTATACATCACACATTTAAAAACCTATATGATAATCCTTACTTTATAGGTTTCATGTCTAACATATGATAATTGTTTTAAGCTAATACAAATTCCTGTGGCTTAGAAAGATTCCTATTTGATATAACTTGCATGTTTTATTTAACATAAATTTTGTAAATTTTGCCTTCCAGTTGTCAAACACATCTAGGAATTTGGTGTTCATCATGTCAGATAAAAAGTAGGCAAGATGAACAGAAAAATTTAAGTTACATCACTACATCAGGTGGTTTCTTAATCACTGTCTGGAAATACTGGGTTTATGAGTGTTTCTTACTAGTTCAAAGTGAAAGGCCAACTTTAGTAGTGGAGAAATCCACAGCTGATTAGCTCTTGTCTTTACAAACATTTCAGATGCAGATATTCTGTTTCTTATAACCTTAAAAGTATTTTCCAGAAAGGACATCAACCTCACTTTTTTTTTTTTTTTTGAGATGAAGTTTCGCTTTTGTTGCCCAGGCTGGAGTGCAGTGGTGTAGTCTCGGCTCACTGCAACCTCTGCCTCCCGGGTTCAGACGATTCTCCTGCCTCAGCCTCCCGAGTAGCTGTGATTACAGGCACCTGCCACCACACCCAGCTAACTTTTTGTAATTTTAGTAGAGATGGGGTTTCACCATGTTTTTCAGGCTGGTCTCCAACTTGTGACCTCAGGTGATCCACCCACCTCACCCTCCCAAAGTGCTGGGATTATAGGCATGAGCCACTGTGCCTGGCCTCAGTCTCACTTTTAATCCTCCAGTAGGAGAAATGAAGTTGTAAGGGGAAATGATAGTGTTAGGCTAGGCAGAAGGAATGATTCATATATTTTTGTGCACACACATTTTAAATCCTGATTCCCCTGATCAGGTGGGAAGGTCCATATTCAGTTCCTACTGGAAGGAAGGGGTTCTTAATATGGTCAGAATCCTTTGTTGAAATGACCTTGGTTATCTTGGGTATCTTCTGTGGTAGAAGTACAAAGTAGTATACGTGGGATTAAATTTTAAAACAATTAGGCCCTCAGGCATACATAAAAATAACTATCTCATTTACTCCTTTCCTCACCTATTTAAATAAATAAGAAATACAGTTTTGGAGAGGGGTTTTAAGTAGTTGTATATGTTGATACTGAAGGATTAATGTTTAATACCTTTGGTATAATGTTATTAACTTGGTATTTCAGTTGAGTATAATACTGGATAAACACTTACATTCTGAGTTTGTAATGGTATAGGCATACATGTTTAATGCTAAAAAGTATAGAAGATACGAATACCATTTTTTAGTAATGGTTAATTATGAACATAGAAATTCTATTACTTTCTCACATATCAAGGTGTACAACTGCCTTTTTTTCACCAAAATACAAATTTTTACCCCATTTTGATTTTAGACATTTGACAGTATAAGTTTGTAATGACTTGCAGTGATTTTTAAATGTCTTATTAATTTCAATGGCCAAAATTTTATCCATATAGTTTTTTAAATAAATCATTTTACCATGTTGATATTAAAGTATTGTCAGCTCATAAGCCTGACTCTTAGCTAAAAATAAATGCAGCTTGATGTAAATTTATATTCCCTAAGAATAGGTGGCAGTTCTGAGATCTGAAGTTATCAATAATCTGAAAAAGCCTTTTCTATATTTGAATAATTTCTTTATAAAGTATTATTTATCTTGAATTTGGCAAATTTTAGATGAAAGCCTATATGCTTGTTGATGTTTACATTTCTAGTAAAAGAACACTTCTGATCTTTTCTTTTACTGTAATTCATTCTACTCTAAATGCCTGTATTTTAAAAGTTATTCGCATATTTAAGGTAAGTGAATTTTTTTTCTAGTTGTAAATATTTAAGATATGATGAATTTCTCATAGTACATTATTTTCCCTCCCATCCCACTACCTGTTTCAAAATACAGATTAAATCGGATTTCTTTGAACTGTTATCTAATCATCACTTGGACAGTCAGTCTCGATGGAGCAAAGTAAAAGACAAAGTAGAAAGTGATCCACGTTACAAAGCAGTAGATAGTTCATCAATGAGAGAAGATCTTTTCAAACAGTACATTGAAAAAATAGCCAAGGTAACTGTTGTGTTTACTTGTATTACTTTCATTGAATAATACAATTCTAACTTGTGTTTAAGGGTATATGTTGTTGTTGGGGATTTTTCTATTGGGGGTTTGGAATTTTGCTTGTTAGTATTCTTAACATGAGAGTCTAGTTGATTTGGAGATGAGAGATACACAGTGTTTAGGTATATTCTGGGCAAAAACTAGATTTGGAATTTTTTATTTGGCAAGCTGATTATTCTGTAAAACATATTTTGATGGAGTTGGTAAGAAGGATAATGTAATTTTACTTTTACAGAATTTAGACTCAGAAAAAGAAAAGGAGCTTGAAAGGCAAGCCCGCATTGAGGCAAGCCTTCGAGAACGAGAAAGGGAGGTTCAAAAGGCTCGTTCAGAACAAACAAAAGAAATAGATCGAGAGAGAGAGCAGCACAAACGAGAAGAAGCTATCCAGAATTTCAAAGCTCTTCTGTCTGATATGGTATATGTTAATATTTTACTTTTTTTCTCTAACGTACTGGATATTGGAAATTTATTATATTACTGTTATGAATATTTTAATGTTATTCAATTCTGAGGGAGATAATTTGCTAAATTATAAAGCATTTAAAAATTGAATACTTGGTATTGGTACTGTTACTATAGGAAAAAACTCTAGTTATTTAACAAATTCAGAAGTTAGGCATTTTGCATATATGGAAAGTCATAATCATTTAGTCTCACAACTTTGTTATTTATCATTCTTGATGAAAGTCGACATACCACACACTTACCTGCCATAGTGAGAAATAAAATGTGCTGAACACAATTTAACTTTCTTGTTGATGATTTAGGGCCATCATTGTGATGATCAGTTATACTTGTAGATGGTATGAGATTGAGGACTGGAAGTGTAACTGACCCCAGGAGATACCCTGAAACTTCGTTGTAAATCTTTCTCCCTTACCCCTCATGGTTGTTGAGGTATGTAGGGTTTTTTTGTCCCTACAGTGAATGCCCCCAGACTACTGTCCTACTTGCTAATATTTTTTGGTGTTGGGGGTGGCTTCTCTTTGTCACATCTCTCCTATGCTATTTCTTTTCTCTTTTTCAGTGGAACTTTTTACTCTTGTCACTTCTGATTTCTTCTCTTGCATCTGTTTCTTACTCTACCCAGTGGTATCCAATCTTTTGGCTTCCTTGGGCCACATTGGAAGAAGGAGAATTGTCTTGGGCCACACATAAAGTTCACTAACATGGCTGAGCATGGTGGCTCACGCCTGTAATCCCAGCACTTTGGGAGGCTAAGGCGGGCAGATCACTTGGGGTCAGGAGTTCAAGACTAGGCTGGCCAACATGGTGAAACCCCGTCTCTAGTAAAAATACAAAAATTAGCCCGGTGTGGTGGTGTGTGCCTGTAGTCCCAGCTACGTGGGAGGCTGAGGCAGGAGCATCACTTGAACCTGGGAGGCGGAGGCTGCAGTGAGCCGAGATTGTGCGACTGTACTCCAGCCTGGTGACAGAGTGAGACTCCGTCTCAAAAAGAAAAATGTACATTAACACTAATGATAGCTGATGAGCTAAAAAAAAAAAAAAAAAAAAAAAGACAAAAACATCTCATAATGTTTTAAGAAAGTTTATATATTTGTGTTGGGGCACATTCAGAGCCATCCTGGGCTGCATGTGGCCTGTGGGCCACGGGTTGGACAACCTTGTCCTACACCCTGGACAATTACAGTAGTTTCCTAATTTCTCTCCCTACCTCTAACATTCCCTCAAATTTGTCTCTTCTATTGCAGTCACAGAAATCTTCATAAAAAACGAATCTAATTTTGTCACTCTCCTGGTTACTTGCAGGGGATGAAGGTTCTCTGTACTCCCAGCAGTTTCCTGCAGGTCACATTCAGCCTCCTTAGCATAATATAAAAGATGGTTCATTTCTTACCTCCCACCTTCATATTTCCTAAACACCTTTGCTTCCTTCATTTGCTCCTTGAACTGTAACCTTGCTGAACATGCTTAATGAACCATACCATCCTTCCATTGCTCATGGCAGTCCCTCTACCTGAAATGATTTGGAAGTGTTCCTGTTGCAGTGACAGACTTTCTCGTTCTTCAGGGGTACACTCAAGTATCTCTCCTGTGAGGCTACTCCTGACCCATCTAGGCAGATTCGATCTCACTGTTCCTCAGACCATCCTTGTGCTCAGCATATGACTCTGCAGCACTTACTACCTGTACTTGCAGTTATTTGCTTACATGTTTATCCTTTTTGGTTTTTTTGTTTGTTTGTTTTTTGAGATGGAGTCTCTGTCACCTAGCTGGAGTGCAGTGGCATGATCTTGGCTCACTGCAACGTCTGCCTCCTGGGTTCAAGTGATTCTCCTGCCACAGTCTCCTGAGTAGCTGGGACTACAGGCACGTGCCACCACACCCAGCTAATTTTTGTATTTTTAGTAGAAATGGGGTTTAGCCATGTTGGCCAGGCTGGTCTCAAACTCCTGACCTCAGGTGATCCACCCGCCTCCCAAAGTGCTGGGATTACAGGCGTGAGTCACCGCGCCTGCACTTTTTATCCTTTTTTTTCTTCTTTTTTAAGTGAACTCTTTGAAGGAAGGGATAGCGTCTTACTTATTTTGTAATCTTACTGTGAAGCACGGTATTTATCTGACTTGTATTTAGATGCTTGGTAAGTGTTGGTTAAATAAATGTTTTTATATTTTTCTTTTCTTACCTATCATTTTAGTCTGTGTTTCTTCACATTGGCAGTAGTGTGGCTTAACTTTTAATGCCATTACCACCAATGAAGCATATCTTTTTGCTGGTTGGTGAGCCAGCCTGACCTGTTATGCCTTCTATTATGCTGTCTTCTTTTTAAAAATTGTTTTGAGAAATCATAATTGTATATACTTATGGGGTACAGTTGCTGTTTTGATATAGGTAGATAATGTGGAATGATTAAACCAAAGCTGTTTAACATATTCATCACTTTGTTTGCTTGTAATTTTTTGTGGTGAAACATTTGGAATTTGCTGTCAGTTATTTGAATATAGAATACATTATTGACTTTAGTTAACCCTGGTGTACAGTAGATCTCAAAACTTATTCCTGCTGTCTCTCTGAAACTTCACAAGTAACTCCTCATTCTCTCCCTTGTCCTGTCTCCTACCCCCTAGACTTTGGTGACCATCTATCTACCCTCTATTTCTATGAGTTCAACTTTTTCGGATTCCACAAATGTGAGACTATGCAGTATTTGTGTTTCTGTGCTTGGCTTATTTCACTTATATTGTCCTCTAGGTTTATCCATGCCACAAATGAATAGAATTTTCCTCTTTTTTAAGGCTGAGTAGTACTCCATTGTGTATATTTATTACATTTTCTTTATCCATTTATCTGTTGATAGACACTTAGGTTGATTCCATATCTTGGCTATTGTGAATAATGCTGCAGTGGACATGGAGTGCAAATAGACATTCAGATAAGTCTCTTTGGTGATATATATATAATTTTTTTTCTTCAGGTACGTTCTTCAGATGTGTCATGGTCTGATACTCGTAGGACCCTCCGAAAAGATCACCGCTGGGAATCTGGATCCTTATTGGAAAGAGAGGAGAAAGAGAAACTTTTTAATGAACACATTGAAGCACTTACCAAAAAAAAGAGGGAGCACTTTAGGCAACTTCTGGATGAAACTTCTGCGGTAAGAGTCTCTTATTTTTCTCATTTTAATCTGGATGAATCTTTGTTAGTAATTTCTTAAAGCAAAGCATTGATATTATTTTTAGTGTCATGGTCTTTAGATTCATTACTGGAATTCATTATATGACAATTCTCTGATTTAAAAAAATTATGGTATTCTTAATTATTTAGAAATTCCTATTCTTTCTAGTTTTCACATTCATAACTGCTCCTATAGTAATTCAAAATGTCCTTAGCTGTATGGTCAGTGATCCCTCCTGATAATAGATTTAGCAAATTTCTTCTTTTGATCCATTTTCAATTTGGTACTGTGGCCTCTTGTTCGGCAGTTTGTACGCTTTGTTATCCAGGTTTTGTTCCTTTTTATCTGCTCTCTTTTTGGTGATGGTTTCTTCAGAAGTTACGATGTTTGCCCATGTAAATACAGGGTTTGCAGGTGATTGTCTTAGGCCACCTTGAAAGTATGGCCATGAAAATAACTCTTGTGGCAAGCCAACAAAAAGAAATTGCATTAACGCTGCTTCCCTGTCCCTAACTAGTCCAGTTACGCTTGGGCATTACAAGAGATCGCAGGTCAGTGTGTAATATTATGTACCATATGTGCTGCAGTTTGACCCCCTAAGTAAAAGTGAGTTGTATTTATATTTTTTATTCACATGTCTTTTCAAAGATTACCTTAACATCCACGTGGAAAGAAGTAAAAAAAATCATTAAGGAAGATCCTCGGTGTATTAAGTTCTCCTCCAGTGACAGGGTAAGGGGATTTTGTGTCAAGATTTACTATCAATTTATAAATACTTAAATATGAAGTTGATTGTTTTAAGTGAATTACTTTTAAGTGTATGAGAAGTGAATCTGATTTTTAAGTTCATGTTTTGTTTCTTGCATGATAAATTAGCAAGAGAGCACAATAGAAAGTTTAACATTTTAATGCTTGGGGTGAAGCCTGTATTTTAGGATCTTAGAGGTTTAATGAAGCTACAGTTTTATTTTAGTCAGGTACCACTAGACAGACATATTTAGGCTGGCAATTGGTACCAAACTATCAAAGCACTTGACTCTTAAGCCTGACTAATAGAACCCTGTGACGAGATCGCTAGTTCTCATATGCTTCAAGGTCTGAAACAGTGAATGATGTTAAGAAAAGTGTTGTTTACTACAGTTCATTTTATCCCTAGGCCTTTTATTTGTTTTCTTTTACATCATTCCCCTTTCCTGATAGGTTTCTCTAGGTCTGGGCATCTTTTATAAAAACTCATAAATCTAATATTCTTCCCCCTCAAAGTCTATTGGATTGTAGATGTTTGGACCATAAAATATGCATGACTGGGAAAGAGGGGTAGACCCAGTCTCAGTTTCCAACTTTTCTGACTGTTTAGAATTGATAATAAAGTCTTTTTTAAGTCCAAAGAGTTGATTCATCTTATAACTTTTGGCTTGCTGGAAAGCTAAATGCTCAGTACTGTGTAAGTTAAGTTTTGAGTGTTAACCTACAGTTGCTGTATCCACAAATTACTGTTTTTGTTCTTGAAGTTAAAAATACAGTGTGCAGGAAGTGAACACTTAATCCTTAATATCCTTATTTTTAAGTGTCCACCTCATGAGGTTGTTAGGAAGATTGAAGTAGATGATCCTCATAAAATGCTCAGCAGTGTAGCGCATAGGAAGTGCTCAAGTTTCAGCCACTACTAATTTATGATTCCTCATTCTTTCTGTATGACACAAAAATGAGCATTGCAGATTATGTGCTTTAATGAAATTTATATATGAACAAAATGTACCCTGTTGCCTTTTTCTTTTGAGATTTGAATTTTATTATGTGACTTAAACATTACTGTTTAATAAATAATTGATGTTTATTTTGGAATTAGTGGGCTTTATTTCCATAATCTTAACTTTTTTTTTTTTTTTTTAACAGAAAAAGCAAAGAGAATTTGAAGAATATATCAGAGACAAATATATCACAGCCAAAGCTGACTTCAGGACACTTTTGAAAGAGACCAAATTTATAACATATAGGTGTGTGCAATGAAATGTTTCATATTGGCAGTCATTCTCTTTACTAGTCTTTACTCTAATGGTCAGAGCATTCTTTGCATTCACACACATTATTAATTTTTAGGGATAAGAAGATGCCAACTTCTGTCCAAAGTCAAATACAGCCCATATCTACCATACTTTTTTTTTTTTTTTTTAAAGAAAGGGCCCAGATGTCAATTCTTATTTTGTGTTACCCACCCATCCAGTTTTAATACATACCTTTTTTTTTTTTTACTTCACTGCTTTTTTAAGGAATACCCTCAACTATGTAAGAATTGTATTTCATGAAAAGTCTTTTAAAATAATCTTTCACTATCAGTTATCTTTGCCTCCTCTGAAGACTATTCAGTGTGGTTAAAGCATGAAATCATCTATGTAAGCTCAGCATAAACTTTTTTTCCCCCCTCAAAGGAAAGCATTTTGCTGGGTACATTTAAATACAAATTGTAAATTATGAAATTAGAGCCTATAAACAAGATTTCTCTGTAGCAAACCCAACAGTTCTTCACCCCTAACAATTTATCATCAGGAAAACAATTTTGCATTGCTTACCAGTCAGTATGCAGGAAACCATTTTTGTTTCATGCTCCAGCTTTTCTTCTTTAAGAGAGAAATTTGAAACATCTTAATAAAGGGTATGTGCACGGGAGGCTAGATAGTGCTGAGGGTGTGGTTTTTAGATATTTTGTCATTTGGATTTTTTGGTCAGGATCCTTAATGTTTTGCATCAGCTTGGGCTTTTAAATTAGATGTGAAGTAAGACTTCTTTCTACATTTTTATAGTTAATTTAGTGAAAGATGTGAAAGTGAAAGCTTGTGAAAGATGCTGGGATTGGCAGCCCCGCAGACTGAAGTCCTCTGTTCATCCACAGAACAGGTACAGCACGGGCAAGATTTACCCACCCACCCTCAGCCCTGATCTGGAGGGACCACCACTAGGGGTGGGAGGGTAATTCAGCTTCTGAGGCCCTTTCACTCCTTGGAGTCTTTGCTGAGGCGACTTACAAAGGTGACCACTGCAGTGAAATTTTTCTTAAAAAAAAAAAGTGGAAACACAATTAGGAACTAGATGGACATTTCCAGCTCATTTCTGAAAGACCTGTGAACAGCAGTCAGTAATTCTTGGACTTCTTTTTCTTATTTCAGATCCAAAAAATTAATCCAAGAATCTGATCAGCACCTGAAAGATGTAGAAAAAATTTTACAGAATGACAAACGGTATTTAGTACTGGACTGTGTGCCAGAGGAGAGGCGTAAACTGATTGTGGCATATGTTGATGACCTGGATCGCCGGGGTCCACCCCCACCACCCACAGCATCAGAGCCCACAAGACGATCAACAAAATAATTCTAAATACTCTTCCACAGGGGTATCTATTCAAAATGCTTGCATGAGCCAATTTTCAGGTTTTTACATATATGTGCATTAGTCAACCTATTGCAAAACCATCTGACAAACAGAAGGAGAAGCATTTGTGAACAGTTTCTGAACAGAACACTTTGGAAATATTTATGCTTTTCTTTGTGTGGCATGACTGACATACATACTCAAATATAGGCTGTCTCTAGTAAATCTTAAAATCTTGAAGCTAAAATTCATCCTTTTATGAGGTGTGGAAGTCAGTGACTTGGTGACGTTCTTCCTAGCAGTGTTAATACATGCAAGAAGTAAGAGCATTTGTGGCTTGAACTTGCCAGATGCAAATACCACAGACTCCAAGAAAACCTGAGTTGGGGTTTGTTTTGTTTTGATTTTTTTTTTTAAAGCGGGTAAAAGAGAAGACACTGAAAATTGAATTCTTATCTTCCAGAGGCTACGATTATTATAATGGACAATACTTTTACCTTTGTCTCTAAAGATCAGATTAGTTTTATTTGTTCACTTATGTGCTTTGATTATCCCCTCTGAATTATAGACCAAGTCTTGTTGTTTAGCCTAAGAGAAGATTTATGTAGTAATTTCTTCTCAGGTATGGAACCACGGTCATAACTAACATGTTGGCCAGAATAGAACCACTGGTTAAACATATTTTATTCACCATTAAGTGATCTTTATCAATATTCTGGATTAGACAACAAATTACCTTTCTGGGTGTTTCTTGTAAACTATACTCCTGTTTGAATGTTAAACTTTGTTGCTAAAGTTTAATTTTAAGATGTTTGAATGTTCAGTTTATGTATTTGAACTACAATAAACCAACCCTTTTTATATATCTGTATTGTATATGATTATTGTTACTTAATTTTTAAGAGCTTATTTTAACCTGATTTTAAAAAAGCAGCAAATAGAATTTCGCACAAAGTAAGTTGACTCTAAATCTTAAGTATTGCCTAGTTTTAAAGGTTTGAATATAATCAGTATTGCAGTATAAAAGGAAAGAATTTGTAGAGAATCATTTTGGTGCTCAAGTCTTTTAGCAGTGCCTTATTGCCTCACAGCAAGAAGATGCTGGGTTTTTTTTGTTTTTGGTCCTTTGTACTGTATGATGGTTTGCGCCTTTTTGGCATTCTTTCAACATGTTGTGTGCATCACACCATGAATCGGTTCCAAATTGATATATCTAGTTTTACCTCCCGAGTTGAAAACAAATCTTTTTATTTTATCCCCTCATAGATTGCTCACTTCAGAGTGCCACATAAATAAAATGTTTAAGAAAATATATATGTTAATAGAATAATTTATTTTCCATTATCTCATACCCACTATGATTGTAACAAATCCTGGAAAGAAGGAATACCAACAGATCTGTGTTTGTATGTTGTGTGTATAGTCACAGACACACACATTCACATTCATGTTATATAGTTCTTAGCTTAAATCTATTAAGTGTCATAGAAATTTTGTGAACTCTGTGTGTAGGAACCTAGCATTGATCAGACTAAGGTCTTCAGCTATAAAGTTGATAAACAGGATATGTTTTTTCTTTTAATTAGTACAAAGGATCTTACTCTCTCCTAGGCTGGAGTGCAGTGGTGCCATCATAGCTCACTGTAACTTTGAACTCCTGGTTTCAGTGATCTTTCTGAGTAGCTGAGACTGCAGGAATGCATTACCGCATTACCATGTCTGGCTTTTTTTTTTTTTTTTTTTTTTAAAGAAATGGTTTCACTGTGTTGCCCAGGCTGGTCTCAAACTCCCGGCCTCAAGCCATTCTCCCACCTCAGCCATCCAAAGTGCTAGGATTACAGGCATCAACCACCACACCTGGCCTTCTTTTGTTTCCTTTTTTCTCTTTCTTTGAAGTTCATTTTATAAGTTCATTGAGTGATTTTTAAGTACTCTGAGGAATGAAACTGAAGTGCTTGCCAAGAGGAGCACAACTGTAATGCAGTATGTAGAAATATGACTGTCTCACAAGGGTAAAGTTTCCAGAATGCCTTATTTTGTTATTCTGAATTCCACATAGTATTGTTTGTCCACTTACTACATTGTTTCTCATAGTAGAGAAGTGAGAAGGAAACAGTTTGGTGATATCTCTTCTAATTTCCTACTTTTGTCTTAAAAGTATCCGGGTTTGAGCAGATAAGACACAAATCAAACTTCTCTAAGCAGATTTTTTAAGGGATCAAGTCAGGACTTAATTGTGTATCAGGTTCTTAATGAAAGGTTTGTTGTGATTACTCTTTGTTCCAGTGTCTGCATCTTGATTTGGTGCTTGTTTGCAAACTCTGAAAATAAGTTCATTCTGAGACATGTTCCAGTGTTAAGGTCAAACAGCTCCATAAAGCTCCATTGTTCCTAATAATGATTTTGGAATGATAATTCAAGACAAAGACAGCTTTAAATCTCCAGAAACTATCTGAAGTAAAACGTAATTATTTTTATTTCTTTGCAAGTTTAAAGTGTCAAACCCTAGAAGCTTACATCCTAAATTTCCTCCATATAATGAACATAAAAACTATTAATTCAAATAATCACAGGCAATGATAATCCTTTCTGTAACTACCATATCACAAAACAATATTTTGGATTCTTGGGTTAAATTTTACCATATTTGAATACATGAGCTTTACATGAAATTTGTATTGAAGGAAGTAAAAAGAATATAGCCCTACCTCCTGTGTTAAAAGCAAACTATGACCACTTATGAAAAGCAAAGAATCCGGAAACCCATACACAACATAAAAAACAACATCTTTTTTTTTTCCATAACATATTCTTTATATTTCAGATTCTGCATTGCTTGGTTTGCCCTAAAGGCATTTTTTCTGTTCTGAGGGAGCCTTTCAGTGAAAATACCCGAGTTCCATAACAAAGTAATCAAACATCATGGACAAATGTCATTATACTTAAAAGGGGAAGAAATGTATCATAACCATGTTTTGCTGGGTATGTTTTACCTTGCTATAAAATGAATGGTTATTGCCTATGACTCAAATTTTACCATATGTCTGGGTACACAGTTTTACTGCTTTTCTTTCTGCATTGCCCTTATGCTTTTTATTTTGTATTCTTAACCAAATTCTGTCTTGTGTTTGTTGGATTTTCCCTTTTTGACATCAATCTCTTTCTCAGGTTGCTCGATTATTTTATAACTTAGAAATCCTATAGTATTTTAAAAGTTGAGTAGGGTTGAAGTTCAACGTTATGGGTGAGGGTAAGTTTAGTACCATTAACAAGAAAGATCACCATCTCCATCTTCTATTTATATTTGAGGAGTAATCTATACCTATATCATTAACCATGGTTTATCTTGGGAGAAAGGAGATATTAAGAGGAACACATTTCTGCTTATAGAAAAATAACTGTCCCACATTTTGGAAGTGAAGAGAGGGCATTTTAAAGTACTTTTTTCCCCATATCAGACTATTGAAAGTCATTGGAAAGCTGCTAAAATTCTCAGAAACTGAAGACTCATTCAGGTAGCTTTAAAAAGTTCACTGAAGCAGGCTTTAGTATAAGTTGGAATTTATTTAAACTTAGCTAGAACCAGCCATGGGTTGAAATTAGTCCAGAATTGGAATAAGGTGCTGTTTCTTTTTCTTTGACCTTCAGTCATGAACATTATGATACGGACTTTTCATCAAGTAAATTAACATTTATTAAGTAAATGAAGATAACTCATTAAAATTTATCATTAATGTGTTAAAAATCTCAAGTGAAAGTAGATTTTGAGCTTTGGTTATGTGAAATACAATTTGGTAGGTAAAATTAGGACTAGCAGGTCCAGGATGAAACTGAAGGTAGAGGGGCTCAACTTTGACAGAACCTCTGCTCCAGGCTCCAGCCGGTCCACTACAGGGCTAGTCCTAGGGGGTACCCAGTGAAACCATTGTGAACAAATGACAGAATAGCTGGGCTATCTAATCACTGACAGCAATGTCTTTACACAACACTTAAATTGTTTGGGAAGCCAGGTTCTAATTCTGAAACATAATTATTACTTCTAACATGGTTCTCTACTTACCACATTGCACATTTGGAGAGTGTAGATTGTGAAATATTTTTGTAATTCCTAATGGTAATAATTGTATTACAGTTTGTAAAGTCAGCAATATTGATAAGCAGCAGTACAAGTAAATACAATAATCACAATTTGTTTTGCTTTGAAACTAAATCTATTTAACACCTTCCCCTGTCTCTTGATCTTCATGTTCCCAGGGGATAGGGTCATTGTCCTGTACAGAAGGGACTGTGTCCCTCTCATGCCAAAACTGCTCTACATCAGGAAGGATGGGAATCTCTGCCTTCTCAGTTTTCCCTTTGCCAGAGGAGGGAGAGCTGGGTTTCTCTTTTTCTGGTATGGATGCTGGGGATTCTGGAGATGGAACCTTGTCAGGAAGACCCTCTGAGTTGCCAGCTGGTGTGTCCTGAGACTCTGAGATAGTTGGAGGTTTTTTGGTTATCATCCATTTCCATACACCTTTCAAGCCTTCCCTGAACTCCTCTGACATCACAAGAAAAATAAGAGGATTTGCTGAAGAGATGGAAAACATCAGGACTTGAGACAGGGCTATGAAACCTTGTGGTGGGGCCGGGCCTGCAGCCTTCAGATGCCATACCCACAGCCAAGCTACCCACTCGGGGAGCCACAGGAGAGCAGAGGTGATGGCGATGCTCAGCAGCATCACTGTGACTTGCTTTGAGCGTATCTGGTTTCTAAGATTTTGAGTCTTAGTTCCTCGTTTTTTACATTGGTCATAAGCTCTCCAGAAATAAAAGCTTGCAAAAAGTAATGGAAGGCCAAATGCCAGGAGTGGGTACAGCTTACCAAACATCGACATAAACTCTTCAGCCACAGCTGGTACATCCACGAGGCACATTTCCACACCTTCGTGATGCCTGATGGTGCTAAAGAACCATTCTGGCAGGGGTAACAGGCTGGCCACAGTCCAGATGGCCACCAGCACTGACCAGATGGTGTAGTTGTGGATACTCACTTGCTTGGCCGGGTCACTTGCATACATGAAGCATATTTTGGCCACCACAACGATTGTCAGGCTCTTGGCTGCCATGCATGTGTGGATAAACCAGTCAGAGGACTTGCAGACAAACCAGCCTAGATCCCAAACACTTTTGGAGTATGCTGTAGCTCGGACAGGTGCAGAAAACAGCAGGAGAGAGAGATCAGCCAGGCTGAGATTCAGAATCAGGGAGTGGATCATGGATGGCTTTCCTTTCCAAGCATTGTGAAGGAGGATGCCAATCACACACAGGTTTCCCACGAAGCCCACCAGACAGACAGCCACCAAGAGAGCCGGGATGATGGTTCTCCAGTCCTGGGAATCAGAGGGCATGTACCCTCCAGCAAAGTGGAGATGAGCAAAGGATACATTCATGCTGCTGGAGTTAAGAGTCTGCAAAGGCAGCTGCCAGCATCACTCTTTTTACAGCTTCTTACGGAAGTTAGCTTCTTATTTAGGTTTGTCTTCCTGCCTGGGCTCTTTTGCATAGGAAATAAGTACTGCGTCGTCAGTGTCAAATGACACCTCTGGATCCTCCCCTTGCTTATTTCCTGAGAGCAGAATGTGGAAGGAGGCTGGCTGTTAAGCTCTTCTCTGCTGCATACAATATACTTGTGACTGTACTGACTGTCAGATAGCAGGACCACATGGCTGCTGCTTATTAGCAAGTCTAATACCAAATCGTCAGCCCTGTGGAGTAATACAAATATACCCATAAATGATGAATGAAGAGAACATACATGTAAGTGGTGTATGTTCCTTGGGGGTCACTAGAGCCAGTCAAGGCAATTATTTTCAACCAGCTGTTCCTAAAATCTTGACTACAGTCTGTAATTTAGTGAACACTACATCTGAACCAAGTTCTTTGAACTTCACCTGATGGCCTGATCCAGTGGGTCTGGAGTAGGACCCACGAAATCATTTCTAACAAGTTCCCATGAGACTCTGATGCTGCAGGGTGGGAGACCACACTTTGAGAACCACTGTTTTAAACTGAGAACTAAAGCTTCCCCCACCCACTCTGCAGAGATGCGCTTCCTCTTCTTTTCCCCAACCCTTACAACCACCTCAGTCCCATCAACAGCTGGCTGAGATCAAACACAGCTGGAGAATGAAAACAAGTTAGAAGTCCTATTAAAAAAAAATCTAATTATGGATGACTCTCAGTTTATGAGTTTTTTAGAGGTAATTTTAGAGCTCCAAATTAGAACTGCTTTACATACTAATAAGACTTTTCAACAAGTGATGGTGATGAAGGCAACTGCATGATGAATTAGGCTGCTTTTCAGAGAGCATTCCTAGAGGATTTACCATGACAAGAGAAATGAAAGAAAAATCAACAATATCTATGTGGAAGGCATTTAAGATTTTTTAAAAATTATATTTTAAAGTTGGTAAAAACAATTTTGGGCTGGGCACACTGGCTCATGCCTGTAATCCCAGATTTTGGGGAGGTGGAGGCGGGAGGATTGCTTAAGGCCAGAAGTTCGAGACCAGCCTGGGCAACAAAGTGAGACCCCCCCCCCCCGCCCCACCTCAAACAAACAAACAAATAAGCCAGGCATGATGGCGTACACACTCTGTCTAGAGACAGAGTAATCTTCTGTCTCTAGAAATAAAAAATTCTCAGATAAGATGATTTGGTAGAACTAGCCCTGAAAATTTAAAATAAGCAATGGATACTCGGGGGGGATTAGAGAAGCTCAAAATGTTCAGAGAACGGTGTTTGGGGGTTGATATGAAGATACATGCTACATTGATGTGGCTAGTCAGAAAAGCTAAAGCATGGTATACAGGAGAGTATGCTGCTGCATTCAGACCTCTGGATTCTGGTACTGTGCTATCACCAGTTTTTCCCAACTAAGGAAGGGTCTGACGTTTTAAAATTCTTCAGTGTCCTAGAACTCAATAAATAAGTGCTGATCAGTATAGCTATTGGGACAGTGGTCAGTGGTGCTGGATTTCTTTCTTTAAATTTCTATTTCCTTTTGCTTTCCTTCCTTTTATCTCTGGGAAGTAGTTGTTCCTATAGAACAGTAAATTGGGGCAACACCTTATTCCAGCAAGGCACAGTAACTCCCAATAACTACTTAAGGATGAAATGTCCTTAAGTCTCAACAAGCATCACTTTTGGGTGTGAAGAGGCCCACACTGTCTCACAGGGAAGAAAATGGGGGAGGGAGCAGAGTAACGTTTTGCAGATTAAAGACTATGAGGAAGGTAGTTCCACTTGATGTATGTGGAAGAGATTCATTCAGAACCAAGAAACAAATATACTACTTCACATTGTGGCTTATATATTCAAGGTGATAATATTCAAGGCTCCCGAAGCTATATAAGACACAAAGCTAAATGAGTTCAAGCCACCTTTAATACCATGGAAATTTGATTTTTAATAGACAATTGAGGGAAACTAAAGACTGTCATGTGGTACTTCCCAAATCTATTGGTACTGACTCGGGGAAGCATCTCCTGGTGCTCCAGCTAGAGACAAACTGTTTAGACTGAATGAGAATGAACTTTCTCCACTCTTTTGGGGGAAATTTATTTTAACTTTTTATTTAAAAATAATTGCTGCTGGGCATGGTGGCTCACACGTGTAATCCAAGCACTTTGGGAGGCCAAGGCAGGTGGATCACCTGAGGTCAGGAGTTCGAGACCAGCCTGGCCAACATAGTGAAACCTCGTCTCTACTAAAAAGTACAAAAATTAGCCAGGTGTGGTGGCGCACATGCCTGTAGTCTCAGCTACTTGGGAGGCTGAGGTGGGAGAATCACTTGAACCTGGGAGGCGGAGGTTCCAGTGAGCCAAGATGGTCCCATTGCATTCCAGCCTGGGTGACAGAGACTCTGTCTCAAAAAATAGAAAAATAATAATTGCAAATGTATAGAAAAAAAATGCAAGAAGAGCACAAAGAATTGCCCTATATACTTCATCTGAGTTCACCGATTAATTATTTATTGAGACAGAGTCTTACTTTGTCGCCCAGGCTAGAGTGCAGTAACGCCATCTTGGCTCACTGCAGCCTTTGCCTCATGGGTTCAAGCGATCCTCCGCCTCAGCCCCCTTAGTAGCTGGGACTAGAAGTGTGCAACACACCATGCCTGGCTATTTTTTTTTTTTTTTTGTATTTTTAGTAGAGACAGGGTTTCATCATGTTGGCCAGGCTGGTCTCAAATTCCCGACCTCAAGTGATCTGCCTGCCTCAGACTACCAAAGTGCTGGGATTACAGGCATGAGCCACTGCACCAGCCCAGGTTCACCAATTATTAATATTTTGCCACATTTGCTTTTTTTCCCCTCTCTCTTTGTATATACACATATAAATGTACATACACACATATATAAATATGTATTACAATTTTCTGAATGATTTGAGAATTACAAATACGTTTTCTTCCTAGATTATGATTAACCATAATAATCAAAGTGAGATTATGTGCTTGTAGCAAAAAGGAATTCTCACCCTCAACAATCCGCATTACTCCACTTGTCTTTGTCCATGCAGGGTGCTATAACAAAATCCTATAAACTGGTGGCTTAAACAACAGAAGCTTATTTCTCACAGTTCTGGAGCCTGGGAAGTCCAAGATCAAGGCACTGGCAGATTTGTTGTCTGCTACTTCCTGGTTCATAGATTGCCATGTTTTCCTTGTGTCTTTACAGGGTAGAAGGGGTGGAGGGGTGTTCTCTTGCGTTTCTTTTATAAGAGCACTAGTCCCAATTAATGAGGGCTCTGTCCTTATGACTTAATTACCCACCAAGGGTCCCACTTCCTGATACCATCACCCTTTGGCTGAAAATTTCAACATGTGATTTTGGAGGGCACATAAAGATTCAGACCATACTATCCAAGTTGCACATTTTACTCTGAATATTAGCACTTGTACATCTGAGTATCTGATGGATGTTATATGTGGCTTGTATCTACATTTTCTTCATTTTAAAATTATTTCCATATAAAGGATAAATGTAATTAGCAAACATAAAAGAAGTCTTTATTTGCATTATAAGTGGAAGTTATTTGAATCTTTGTTTATAGCATATTCACTTAAAATATAGAATTCAGTTGTAGGTGTGGTGAACATTTGTCAGGTTTTCTTATTTTTATTTATTTTGGGGAAGGGCTTAGTATCTAAACCTCTCCTGTTGGACAGAAGGGATTCTGAGGAGAAATGATATGGATGGGGTGGATAGAGCAGAACAATTAAAAACAATTGAGAGTTATTTGAAATGGAAACTGGAAACAACCTCATCCCCCCAAAATGCTGGAAACAACCCAAATGTTTATCAGCTGGTGAATGGATAAACAAGTGGCTACCTTCATACCATGGAATGTTATTCAGCAACAAAAAGGAATGATAAATTCTACAATATGGATTAACAAAAGCACTATGCTAAATAAAAACACCCAGACAAAAACAACAACAACAACAAAAAAACAAAAAACAAACAAACAAAAAAATACGGTAAGATTCCATTAACAGGAAATGTCCATAAAAGGCAAATCTATAGAAACAGGAAGTAGAATAGTGGTTCCCTGGGTCCCGAGGTTGGAAAGGGGAGTGACTGCAAATTGGAACAGAGGATATGTTTGGGGTGATGAAAATGTGTGATTGCATTTTATGGTATGCAAATTATACCTCAATAAAGCTATTTTCAAGAAAGGAGTTATTTGGGATGGAGAAAAGGTAAAGAGCAGATTTCTCTGCTCTTGAAATGCTGAGTAGCCTCCAGCTGAATGGATATTCTTTTCTGAGACTTTTTAATTTATTTTTATTTTTATTTTTTCTGAGGGCTCTGTCGCCCAGGCTGGAGGGCAGTGGCACGATCTCAGCTCACTGCAACCTCAGCCTGTTGAGTAGCTGGGTCTACAGGTGCCCACCACCATGCCTGGCTAATTTTTTTTTTGTATTTTTAACAGAGATGGGGTTTCACCATGTTGACCAGGCTGGTCTCAAACTCTGGCCAAAAGCAATCCGCCCACCTCAGCCTCCCAAAGTGCTGGGATTACAGGCATGAGCCACAGCAGCCTATTCTGACTGATGGAAAAAAATAGTTTATGAAGAAAGAGACTGTAGTCTAGAGGGACCAAGTGAAAGGACAGTGCTGGGTGAGAAAGGGTACAAGGGGAGCAGGAGAAAGGGAGACTCAGAACGTTGAGACATAAAATTTGCTGGGTCCCTCTGATGCCTAGTGTCTCTGGCTTGAAATGGTCTTTCAGACGAGCCTTCTCTAATTCCACACTTAAGCTAAGGCTGTAGCCACAAAGCAGCTGCCAACCCCAAATGCCCCAGCTGTGTCCCTTTCCTGACACACATACCACTCAGTGATGTTGCCAGGAGGTAGGCTCTGGACATTGAGAAGCAGTCATCAAACAACTGAACATCTGAGCTGTAGGCATACACACACACACACACACACACACACACACACACACACACACACAATTCTGCTTTATATGCAAGTTACAGGGGACCTCAGCCAGCTTGATCTTCAAAAGAACCCAGAAAAAGCAAGTTTGTGGCCAGACTTTTAAGTGGCTTCTGGTCAAAACAGGGCTAAGACTGACCTCTTACTAGGGCTGGGCAAAGTTTACCCTGTAGCTTATTTCCAGAGAAGGGGTAATAACGATGGCAGTCATTTACTGAGTGAGTCATAAGCTCCACCTTCTGAGCTGAGCATTCCAGGCACTTGGACCTTCATGACAACTCCTGGAGATGGGTACGACGACCCTTATTTACAGATGATGACATGGAAGCATAGAGAAATGCAGTATCTTGCCTGTGGGTCTGTAGATCACACAGGTAGTAGATGATAGAGTTGGGATGGAAACTTCCGGAAGTCTGACCCCAGAGCTGTTCTCCCAGGGGTTTCCATCCCAACTCTGTCATTTACTACCTGTGTGATCTCTTCCATGATCCTGCCACACCAAAGCAGCTGTGGGAAGTACTGTTCTTTAAGGAGTGCAGTTCTCAATTTAGTATAGTTTAGTTCAACAAGCATTTATTGAGCCTTTGACACTGAGAATATAAAGTACATGTATCTCCTTTCTTAATGTGAATGCTTCCTGAGCTATTTTCTCTGTGCCAGGCATGATGCCAGACTCTGGGAGCCCAGAATCATAAAGGGTCCCTTTATTTGAGGAGCTACAATCTAGTGGGAGAGATGAATAAACAAATAAGACATTTCAATGACAGTTGAATTGTCATTGAAGAGTACTGGCTGCTGTGGATGCCTGGAAGAGGGATGCCTGGTCTAAACCAGGAGCTGGGTCTGGTGGAGGGGTCAGGCAAGGGCTCCCTGTTAGAAAAGATACCTAAGCTGAGACCTTAGTCAGGCACCCACTTACTCATCTCTGCGAGAGCCTGTTGAAGCTTATTGTTGTGTACTCAGTACCTCTGTATTAGACGCACCAGAAAACAGCTATTGCTTATCAGAGAAGTTAGTGTTGTTTATTTCAGGGCTTTGAGAGTTAACATCTTTTTCTACCCATAAGTTTTCAGGCTCTGAACATGGCAGGTGAAGCTCCTGGTGAAATAGAGTGGATTCAGCTGGGCTTTACCAACCAGCTGCAGTTGGCTAGCAGGCCTAAGTGTTTGAAGAGCGTACCTCAGTTCCCTCTGTGGATGCTGCACGAGTGAGCCCTCAACTTTGCAGTTCTGCACCAGTTTTACTCCTACACGCAATGTTGAAAAGGCCATAATATACAGTTAGTGTTTCTTTCTTTTCAGACTGCTTTGCTTTGCTGAGGCTTCCTTTCTCTAGTCCCCAGGTTGTGCTCCTTTTCGGACTACAGTTACTTTGTTTTTGTGGAGTATCTTTGGCTGTGGGACCTTCCTGAGTGACATGTCCAGGATTTAGTGTCTGGTGTCCTGGAGTGCTGTTTCAGAATACAGGTGCAAGCCAAGTGATATTCATCTCTAAGGTAAGTGTCTGCATAGGTATGGCTGGGTCTGAGTGGCTACTCCTACAAGAGACCCCCTTCCTACTTTTGCTGTTGGTTACGTAGCCCTGAAGCCCTGCTGTAGCAAAGATGATGGAAGAAGATTGATTGTGCTGTTAGTTACACGGTGGTCAAGTCTGGAGATGTAGATTATAATTTTATCATGTTATTTAATTGATAAGCTGTGTATTATTGATTTGCTTATGTTTTCAGACTTGATGGTTACCCTGTATATTCTAAATTCCACAGAACTGGGTTTGTGAGAGCCAGGTACTTGGAGTTGGGAGATCTGAACCCTATTTCCAAGCAATGAGACTGTTAAATCAGAAAGAGTCTCTTTTGAATGATCTGGGTCAAACTTTTATATTCCACATGTGGAGACAGATGCTCTGAACGTGAGAGTAACTTGTCCTATGTCAGCAAGGCACAAGCTGGTGTCCAGGAATCTCAGCTGCCAGGTGGATGTATCTTCCTCTCTACCCTGTCTTGCACTTTTTTCTGCCAGGTGTTTTGTTTTGTTTTTTTTTTTGGGGGGGGGGGACGGGGGGAGTCTATGTTAATAACTGCTCATTTAAACTTTATGGAGAACAAAATTTGGACATAGATGAGATGGCTCTTTGGAAAGCAAAAGGATGGTAAGAACATAAGGAGATGACTGTATTGTGTCAGCTTAGGTAGAACTTTATTTTCTTGAAAAAACCCTTCATAGTCATATCCAAACACAACTGTGGTTGATATTTTGATGCACTGCTTTCTTTTAGCTCCCCTTTTCATCCCAAGAGTTTTAAAGTTGTTGTAATAAAATAATAATTGCAGTTATGATTTTGTTACAATGCAATGAGGGGCCCTAGTCAGCCAAAAGACCCTAGAGAGCTAGTGGGGATTGATTTCCTCCACCATGAAGATGACATGGTTCCCTAAAAAGGAGTACATTGTTTTAAAAGAACAGAGACTTTTCAGCAAGTAAAGCACTAAGATAGGGGCCCAGGCTGGCTAAAATCTACTTTAGACATAATAAGCCCATCCCCGGCTACAGGTGTTTTGTTTTTGTAGAGTATTGCCTGCTTTAAGTTCTCACTAAATGATGGGTTCTATTATTTAGGGAAAAACGTAGTTGTTAAAAAAAAATCAAAATTCCATTGTCATGACAACCTTGTACATTGAATTTTGTCATGTTCTTTTTTTGAAAAAAAAAAACAGCTTTATTGTGATATAATTCACATACCACACAATTTACCCATTTAAAGTGTACAATTCAAGGTTTTTGGTATATTACTCTTTTCATACCTTGCCCACCTTGAGGGGCCGGTGTGCTTGTGATGGATGCTCTCTTCAGCACCAACGAGAGCGGTTTCCATGACTACAGAATCCAGCAGGTGGAATGGCATCTTCATACATATTTCAGATATCCTAGGGCCAGATGAGCTGGGGAAGGAATGCGCAGTATTCCAGTTCCAACTCTAATTTCATAGCTTGGCCGCATGTTAAGAAAGGAGATCCATTGCCTTCCTTGGGCCCCCAAATTTGCCTGCCTTAAGTGCAAAAATGCTTCTGAAAAGAGAGCATCTCTGTGAAGGGGAGTAATAGTAAAACAGGCTTTTAGGTGTCATATGAGGAGCCGATGAGAATTGGTAGACCAGTGAGTCTTAGTCTTTGGTAGAAATATCTGGAGTGTTGGTTAGTCTGACAGTCTCCTCTAAAGATAAATGTCCAAACTGAAGAACTCTTCGATCATTCAACAAGAATCTATGAAGCCATTCTAGAAGTTATGGGAAAATCAAAGATGTGGGACTAAGGTCCTGTCAAGACTTCAAAGCCACTCTGGGGAGAGAGGATGGGCTTTGGTGAAATTGTCATCTGTCGTGTTGCACAGGAGGATATGATTAGAAATGTTGTAAAGCAAGTACCAAATTCATGTCATGGGCCAGAGGTGTTCTTTCTTTAATTGTGAAAAAAATATTTTCAGATCACATCTCAGGCAAAAGTCCAGTGTCTGCAATATATAAAAGGAGAGCTATATAGTTTGAAGCAAGCATTGGAGTGGAATCATGATCCCATTTTCCAAAGCTTCCTCACTTACTGTTGTGGCCCTTGAGGAACCTCCCTGAAATGAATTAATATTAACATATATGAATCACTGATAGAGTCTAGAAAGAGGTTTAAAAGCTCAGAAGCAGGAGTTTATCAATTGGTCAGGGAAGGCTACATGGGAAAGGTGAGATGTGATACCTCCCAGATATCTCTCTGCATATTTTCAAATACATTTTATATATATAACATAATTTTGAAAAGATCCTATTAGATGCCATTGAAAATTTGATTTTCTTCTTATGTCATAAATAACTTTCTGTGTTATCAATATAGATCTACATCTTTCAAATGGCTGTTGAGAATTTTTTTTTATGAGGGACAGAGTATAGGCTGGGGAAGAAGGGGCGTGCTTTAGGATCTCATGTCTGCTCAGAACCAGCCTCAGCAATTATTTTTTCAGAAGAACTATCCTTGCACGTAAACACCAAATGACACTGGAGATCATTCAACTCGCTTTAAAACTTGCTATAGCTTTTGCATTTTCTACGTATGTGGACACAGGAGCTACATGGAGAGTTGAAACATGTTCAGGCTTTATTTGCATAATCTAGTTCAAGCTCTTTTCTTACCCAGTCTTGAGCAAATGATAAATATGACAGCATCTACTTTTGGGCAAGGAACTGTCAGTAGATCTTCAGCAGTCTCTTAAAATCATTGTTGCTGGCTTTTTTTTCTTTGTGTTGAGAATACCAAAAAAAAAAAAAAGAAAAGTATGTGAATGGATATGTTAATTAGTTTGATAGTGGTAACCATCTCACAATGTATAATATATGTATAGTCCGGTTTCTGTATCCATGGGTTTCTTGTATGTAGATTCAACTAACCACGGGTTGAAAATATAAAAAAGAAAACTTGTCTGTACTGAACATGTACAGACTTTTTGTCAGTATTCCCTAAATAATACAGCATAACAACTATTTACATAGTATTTACATTGCATTGGTTATTACAAGTAATCTATAGATGCTTTAAAGTATATGGGAGGATGTGCATAAGTTGTATATAAATACTATTATGTTGGCACTTTTGCACCAACCTAATATATACCATTTTATATCAGGGACTTGAGCATCCTCGGATTTTGGTATCTGAGGGAGGTCCTGGAACCAGTCCCCAGCAGACACTTAGGGATGGATGTATATTAAAACATTACTTTGTACACTTTGAGTAGATACAATTTTTGTCAATTACACCTTCATAGAACTAAAAGCAACGATTTAAAAATTATTATTAATGTAGTTCAAATAGTGATCATAAATAACCTGCCCTTAAGGAGGGCTTACTAAGTACCAGGTCCTTTGTATACCATTCACACAAACTCTAGGATTTAAACACTTTCACTGTGTCCATCTTCCAGATGAAAAGAAGTAAATGCAGTAACTGATTCTAAGTCATGAGGCCTGCAAGTGATAGGCCTGGAATTTAATCCCAGGCAGTCTAGTTTTGGCATTTAAAGCACTAACTTGTCTCTAAAATAGGATTTCTTCCTGATAAGTGTAATACTACCGAATGAATTATCCAAGGGAGGTACGAGATCAGCTGCTGCTGAGTGGTAGAAATGTATATAAGAGGATGCTGTCTGCATTTCTCATACAGAGTGGTTATTTCACTGGTTGTACCGACTCAAACCCAGACAACTCATTTGAGTCTTCTCTCATCCGCAGCCTTATTTACTGTAAAAATAGTAGTTTGGGGCCAGGTGCTGTGGCTCACGCCTGTAATCCCAGCACTTTGGGAGGCCAAGGCAGGTGGATCATGAGATCAGGAGATAAAGACCATCCTGGCCAACATGGTGAAACCCCGTCTCTACTAAAAATACAAAAATTAGTCGGGCATGGTGGCATGTGCCTGTAATCCCAGCTACTCGGGAGCCTGAGGCAGGAGAATCACTTGAACCTGGGAGTCGGAGGTTGCACTAAGCCAAGATTATACCACTGCACTCCAGCCTGGCGACAGAGCGAGACTCTCTCTCAAAAACAAAAAACAAAACAAAAATAGTAGTTTGGTAAATAATCTTCCATAGATCTCTTTTTAAGAAAACTTTTTTTGAGATGTAGTCTCACTCTGTTGCCCAGGCTGGAGTGCAGTGGCATGATCTTGGCTCACTGCAATCTCCACCTTCTGGGTTCAAGTGATTCTCATGCCTCAGCTTCCAAGTAGCAGGAATAACAGGCATGTGCCACCACACAGCTAATTTTCGTATTTTTAGTAGAGGCAGGGTTTTGGCATGTTAGCCAGGCTGGTCTGGAACTCCTGGGCTCAACTGTCCTCTTTGGCTTCCCTAAGTGCTGAGATTACAAGTGTGAGCTACCACACCTGGCCTAGATACCTTTCTGCATGCTTATAAATACATTATTATATACATTTTTGAATGTATATAATACATTTTGAATGTATATAATACATATATAATTTTTGAATGAGAATCTACTAAATTTCATTGTAAATTTGTTTTTACAAGCAGCCTTGCCTCTTTTCATTAAGTTCCACCCTTCCTTGCTTGGAATAAATGGACCAAGGAAGCAATTTTAATCAACTTTTAAGCGATTCAGTGAAAAAATTTGGTTTTCAAGCTTGTAAAATTTTTATATATTTAGTTCTTCAACTGTTTATAGTGGAATTACAGCAAAATCTGAATTTAATTAAGATGTAAAGAGATAAGGCAGTATGAAAAGCATTTTGCTTCTTCTTTTGATCTAAAAAAAATATTTTCAAAATGCTCTAGTTCACTTTACTTAGTTATCTTTCTTTAACCTATTGAATACCCCCTGCTGTAGGGTCATCATTCTGAAGATGACGGTCACCTTACAGGTTATGCAGGGGAGCTTCGATGCCAGTTCATGCCTGTAACTTGTGTGTAGTAGTTGTGTAACTTGCGTACAGTAGCTATGGCTACCATAACAAAGTGACACAAATTGGGTGGCTAGGAAACAAACACATCATCTCACAGTTCTGGAGGCTAAAGTTCAAGATGAAGGTGTCATAAGTTCGGTTCTCTCGGAGAGCTGTGGGGGTGTGCCTGCTCCATGCCTCTCATCTAGCTTCTGGGTGTTGCCAGCAATCTTTGGTGCTCCCTGGCTTGTAGATGCATCACCCCAATCTCCACTTTCATCTTTACATGAAAGCAAGATTTTACTTTACATGGCATTCTCACTGTTTCCAAATTTCCCATTTTTATAAGAATACCAATTATATGGGACTAGGATCCACCTAGTGACCTCATTTTAACTTGATCACCTCTGTAAACACCGTATCTTCAAATAAGGTCACATTCTGAGATATTGGGAGTTAGGACTTCAACATAGGAATGTTTAGGGGAATGTAATTTGATCTATAACACTGTGTTTTAGAATGAAGCTGAGTCACTTAGTGATGTCCCTGTTTCTCGTAAAAGGCAAGTCAAGGCAGGGAGAGAGGGAAGATATTTGATAAATCAGGTAAATCAAGGTTTTAGATTTTTCTATTATTAACATAGTGGAAGCAATGGAAGTCTGAGGTATGGCTCACAAAGAGTACATAATCTATACAGGTAAAAGGAAGCCATCGATTGTATGAGGTAGTGTAGTTGAAGATGTCTGCAAACTTGCAAGTGTCAGACACATGCACGATTAATGACTGCCAATGTGTTTGTGTATTTGCAAGGAATATGACAAAAATACCATGAATGAAACCAGGGGTCCATTCAACCCGAAATCCTTGTCAGTGCTCATACAGTATGTATAACTTTGCATTCTTATTTTTATTTTCCTCGTTTCTGTTCATTTAAAAGAATATGTTTATGTAATTGTACAATTCCACAACTCTACTGAGATACTGCTGCCAAGTCTGAACTGTTGTAGTGGGCACTGCCCCCTTGTGGTAACTGAAAATGCTGATTGTTCAGCGATGGAGAAAAGCTGAGTTTGGTGTTTGGAGGGCAGTTTGTGGTCTCAGTGAGTAGCATATAAAAGTAGAGGTTGAGAGAAAGCTAGGGACTATTGTTGAATAGGACATGGAAGGAGATACTGAAAAATATTTTTAATTAGCATAAGCATATTTGAGTGTTATAGGCAGAGGAAAATGAACACATAGATAAAAAATGGTTCACGATGCCTGTGAGAGAGGAGGTGTACAACCCTCTACTAAATTGTGGTTTCAGTACCAGTGGCGTCAGCACAGCTTGGGCACTTGTTAGAAATGCAGAATCCCAGGCCCCACCAGAGACCTACTGAATCAGAATCTGAATTAAACTTCAAATGATTCATCTCCATGGTGAAGTGTGAGATTCCCTGGTGTACAGCATAGCAGAAGTGCTTGGCACATGGACCTTAGACTTACTGGGTTGGAATCCCAGCTCTGCCACTAACTAGAGTGTGAATTTGGGAAGTTACATTTTTGGGCCTCAGTTTCCTCAACTAGAAGTGAGGAATGATATTAATACATTTCTCATGGGATTCTTGTAAGGTCACCACCACCACTACCGTCACCATCATCGCTAATGTTTAATGAGGGTTTACCACATTTCAGGCAATGTTGAAGCACCTTTCATGAATTCATTAGTGAGATTGTGAAGGATAAACACCTGTCAGATGGTACGTGCTCATCAAATGTTAAAAACGGATGTTTTCGAAACAGACAGGACATAGGGAAATACTGGGTAGAAGAGGGCGGTTCTCCGGAAAATGCCCCACTCTCAAGCCTAGAAACCTGCAGCCTTAATGGGAACAGGCATTCCTGCTTTTTTGCCCAAAAGTTGCCTTTTGAACTGCCAAGACCCACCCCGTCCTGTACCCATATAAACCCCAAACCCCAGGCTCCACAAGCAGATGAGGAGAGGAACAGGAGAATGGCAGAACACCGTGGCAGAGAGAAGAGAAGGAATGTCTGAACACTGAGAGGAGTTTGGCTGGGGATGGTCAGAGAGGAGATCAGCCGCTGGATGGCCAAACTCCAGGGGAAGATCATCTTCCCACTCCATACCCCTTCTAGTTCCCCATCCATCCCACTGAGAGCCACCTCCACCATTCAGTAAAACCCCCACATTCATCCTGCAAGTCCCTGTGTGACCTGATTCTTCCTGGGTGCCAGACAAAGACCTGCCTACCAAGAGAGCACTGAGCTGTTTAACACTGAAGCCGTCCATGGATGGCGAGGCTAAACTGTAACAAATGCCAGGCCCACTTGGGCTTTGGGAGTTGCAGTCACTCACCCTTAGATGCTACCAAGGGGCCAGAGCCCAGGGGCACTCACTCTGGCTCCTGCACCTGCATATCTGTGTGCTTCCCCTCCTGTAAGGGGTTTGAGCCCACAAGCCACACCCCTGTCACACGTCCTGTGAGAGGGGTCGGGGAGCTCCCCTGTTTCACTTTTGGTTATTATAATCGCTATAAAGCATGGTCTTTGAGCAAGTAAATTGGAATGGACTATCTCAACTGAGGAACTAAAGACTGTGGCTTTGGCAAGTGGAGGTGGGATGTTGAGGCCTGTTGGGAGTAGTAGTTTTGAGGGCTGAATTCTGAACCCTGGACCCACTCTTTGGATTACTGATTATTGCAGAAAGGATGCTTTCTAATGAAATCAGTTTTTCAGCTTGATTAATCTAGTAAAGAACAAGAAAACTGTTTAAAGTTGTGGTTCTCACATATTTTGGCCTTTGGACCCCTTTACACTCTTAAAAATTATTGAGGATCCCGAAGAACTTTTGTTTATGTGGGTTGCATCTATTAATATTTACCTTATTAGAACCTAAAGTTGAGAAAATTTAAAATATTAATTGATTTTAAAACAATAGTAATGAATCCATTATGTGTTAATATAGGTAATGTTTTCATTAAAACAACCACACGTCCTAAAACAAAAACATTTAGTAAGAAGAGTGATATTGTTTTATGTTTTTGCGGATCTCGTTAACATCTGGCTTGATAGAATGGAGCTGGATTCTCCTACCTGCTTTTGCATTCAATCTGTTGCAATATCACATATCATGTAGCCTCTAGAAAACTTTACTGTACTCTCATGAGAATGCAAAAGGCAAATAACATTTTAGTATTATTAGAAAATGGTTTTGGCCAGGAGCAGTGGCTCATGCCTATAATCCCAGCACTTTGGGAGGCTGAGGCAGGCAGATCACCTGAGGTCAGGAGTTTGAGATGAGCCTGGCCAACATGGTGAAACCCCATCTCTACTAAAAAATATAAAAATTAGCCGGGCATGGTGGTGTGTGTCTGTAATCCCAGCTACTTAGGAGGCTGAGGCAGGAGAATCGCTTGAGCCCGGGAGGCGGATGTTGCAGTGAGCTGAGATTGGGCCACTGCACTCCAGGCTGGGAGACAGAGTGAGACTCTGCCTCAAAAAAAAAAGAAAAGAAAAGAAAAGAAAATGGTTTTGATTTTGTGGTCTTCTGAAATGGTCTCAGGGGATCCCAGAAAACTAGGAGTTTAAAAGATTAAAGCACCCTCATTGTAAGAAAACATGTGTAGTTGAAGACAAACAATCTATTCTTTTACATTAATTAAATGCTTGATAGGACAGACCTCTGCTGGGATTCCAACTTGTATTTGAGTGAAACAGAATTTCTGTAAGAAGCGTAATTCTCAGTTTTTGTGAATTCAGATTGTTCTTATCCACTGTGGGGTTTACCATGCCACCACAGGAGTCTTTGATTAGGGTGCACTTGACAATTGCCTTTCGATTTTCAGTTCAGCTGCAGAAAATTTGCTTGACTCTTTGGTTTCTTTGGCTACTCCTGCTGCTGGTTGGGAATGTGGTGATTAGCTTGCAGGGTAGGATCAAAGCATTGATTAACTTTCATGTCATGTTTTATCTTCTAGACAGAAGACAATGGTAGTGAAAAATAGACCAGAAATCTCTCTAATTGAGTATTTGTCTCTCAAAATACAGCTTTCAAAGAGTATTAAGGTGGAGTGGACTATAAAATATTTGCATGCAGATTGGGAATGCCCTCTGAGGTGGTGATTTCTCCCTGCTTGGAGAGTTGTACTTCGCTGTAACTCAGTGACAAAGAGCCTCCTGTTTTGTTTTGGCTCCTGCAATGACTATTGTGAGCACCATGCTGCAACAAGAAGTTTAAAGCCACAGTCTTTAGGACAGCTAAATGCAGTGCAGCTCATGAAAACTCTGGGACCAAATTAATATGCTTTAATTTGGAAAATATGTATTGGGAAATTATTTAATACATAAAATATTTTTGGGAAAGATTAAAGCATTATTATGTAAATACAGCCATCCTGAATTCTCCTCGTAAATTTAAAGTATAACCTGGGGGTGGTAGTTTGTGCCTGTAATCTCAGATACTCTGGAGGCCAAAGCAGGAAAATTATTTAAAGCCAGGAGTTTGAGACTAGCCTGGGCAATATAGTGAGACCCTACCTTAAAAAGTTATTTTTATATATAGAGATATATATAAATAAATTTATGTCTATTATATATAGATAGATATAAATTAGCTTGGCGTGATGGCGCACACTTGTAGTCCCAGCTACTTGGGAGGCCTAGGTGGAAGGATTGCTGGAGCCCAGAAATTTCAGGCTGCAGTGAACTATGATCATGCCACTGAATTCCAGCCTGGGCAACAGAGATTGAGACCCCTCTGCCCCAACCCCCTCAGAAAATCCAAAGTGTAATAAAAGAGAAATTTTTATTTGATGTTTGGTATCCCCATTCACTTTTTTTCTTTTTCTTTTTTTTTGAGACAGAGTCTCACACTGTTGCCTGGGCTGGAGTGCAATGGTGTGATCTTGGCTCACTGCAACCGCCACCTCCCAGGTTCAAGTGATTCTCCTTGCCTCAGCCTCCCAAGTGTCTGGGATTACAGGCACTTACCACCACACCCAGCTAATTTTTTTTTTTTTTGTATTTTTAGTAGAGATGGGGTTTCACTATGTTGGCCCCACTGGTCTTGAACTCCTAACCTCGTGATCTGCCCGCCTTGGCCTCCCAAAGTGCTGGAATTACAGGCATGAGCCACCGCACCCGACCTCCCCATTCACTTTTAAGTGGTATCCTGTTAAGGTCAAATTTTGTCTTGTCTTGTCTTCTTTCTTTTTTCTTCTCTTCTCTTCTCTTCTCTTCTTTCTCTTCTCTTCTCTCTTTCTTTCTTTCTTTCTCTCTCTCTTTCTTTCTCTCTGTCTCCCTTTCTCTCTCTCTTTCACTTTCTCTTTCTCTCTCTCTCTCCCCCTTTCTCTCCCTTTCTCTCTCTCTCTCTTTCTTTCTGTCTGACAGTCTCGCTCTGTCACCCAGGCTAGAGTACAGTGACATGATCCCAGCTCACTGCATCCTCTGCTTCCCGGGTTCACGTGATTCCTGCCTCAGCCTCCTGATGACTTAGAATTACAGGCATCCACCACTATGCCTGACTAATTTTTGTATTTTTAGTAGAGACGGGGTTTTGCCATGTTGGCCAGGCTGGTCTCCAACTCCTGACCTCAAGTGGTCCGCCTGCCTCTGCCTCCCAAAGTGCTAGGATTACAGGCATGAGCCACCGTACCCGGCCTAGTTTACGTTTCTTGAATACATATCACCTGATGCTGGAAGGTCAGGAATATGGGTACTGAGAACTTTGGTTTTTAGTGGCTGATCTATTTGCAAGTGATAACAGGCCTGAATAATTTGGTAGTTTTCTACAGTTGCACAGATTTGGCCAAGAGAGGGCGGCAGAGTCCAGTAACTTGAGAGCACAAATGCTGTGTAACCTGCATGACTTCGTGCTTAGCTGGTGTGGGTGGTGGAGACCTTAGTGAACTGGAGAGGGGATCCAGGTCTTGAGAGGACTGGCTTGCACTTGGTTCTAGCTGATAGTTGCCTGTGGAGAGAAAACTCTAGTGTTGCAGGGTTGGGGCTTATGATTTTTCAAGAGATGAAAACATTTCAGAGTTCTTAGTGAAATTTTCTGATTTAAAAATGTTGCTCAGGGAGGGAGAACATTAGGACAAATACCTAATGCATGCAGGGACTAAAATGTAGATGACGGGTTGATAGGTACAACAAACAACCATGGCACATGTATACCTATGTAACAAACCTGCACATTCTGCACATGTATCCCAGAACTTAAAATGAAAAAAAAAAAAAAAAAAAGAAATATATGCATTAAAGAAGATAGATTATTTTTAAAATGTCGCTCAATTTCTTTTAAAGCATTGCTTGGGGAAAAGAAAAACAGAAGCTGTTAGTGGGCTGAATTTGACCTATGGTCTGCCAAGCCCTATAGTATCCTAGGAATGTTATCGTTGGTCCAGACTTATTTGTCTCTTTGTATAAAAGGACATTTCCATAGCATTTCTTTAAAAGGGAGGAGAGGGGAATACTATAGAAAACAAAGGTAGAGCTGCTTTAACATTTCAGGGGAAATTCATGCAGTCTCCATTGGGAGGAAAATTTCAAGGTGTTAAGAAATGTGCGGTTTGGGATCCTGAAGTATAATAGAAGTTGACCTGTTAGACAAGAATTTTCCTCCATGCAATAAATTACTTTTTGAGCATTTATTACAAATCCATCACTTTGCCTACTGCTGTGGGCAGGATCACACACTCCAGGTTTTGGGGGATTGGTTGACTTTTAAATATTCTGTCATGTTTCCCTGTAACCACTTCCACACTTGTCAGTATGGTTTCTTGACTTTTGATTTGGGTACTGTAGTGACCCTCTGGCTATACCCAGGGTTTGCTTTCAATTCCTGCTGCAGCTGCCTCTTAATAGGCCTATCTGCCTGGATGCTGGTCTCCCTCAGGATTGTCCTCTCTCACCACACAGAATCCACAGTCATCTTTTCAAGACTCAGATCGGATCAAGTCTTTCCTACTTCAGTGTTCTTCTCTTTTACTCTTAAAATCCTTCAGTGACTTCCTATCACACATTAGGTTAAAGATACATAGCTTGGGCTGGGCGCGGTGGCTCATGCCTGTAATCCCAGCACTTTGGGAGGTTTAGGTGGGTGGATCATGAGGTCAAGAGATCAAGACCAGCCTGGCATTCATGGTGAAACCCCATCTCTACTAAAAATACAAAAATTAGCCAGGCATGGTGGCATGCCTGTAGTCCCAGCTACTTGGGAGGCTGTGGCAGGAGAATTGCTTGAACCCGGGAGGCGCAGGTTGCAGTGAGCCGAGATCGTGCCACCGCACTTCAGCCTGGTACCAGAGTAAGACTCCGTCTCAAAAAAAAAAAAAAAAAAAGAAGGTACCTGGGAGGCTGTATGGATGGATCACGAGGTCAGGAGTTTGAGACAAGCCTGGCCAACACAATGAAACCCTGTCTCTACTAAAAATACAAAAATTAGTTGGGTGCAGTGGCGGGTGCCTGTAATCCCAGCTACTCGGTAGGCTGAGGCAGGAGGATCATTTGAACCCAGGAGGCAGAGGTTGCAGTAAGCCGAGATCGCACCACTGCACCCCAGCTTGGGCGACAGAGCTGGACTCTGTCTCAAAAAAAAAAAAAAAAAAAAAAAAGATTGCAGAGCTTGGCATGCCTTTTCTCCTGATTTTTTTCATCTTTCCTCCAGCCACCTTGACTTCTGTATTACCGATGTTTTCTTCCACCTGGGAGCTTTGCCGAGGCAGAAACTAGTTTTAGGTACTGATCCTTCCTCCCAATAGCTGCTTTGATTAATGTTATACAGGCAAAAAGTTTGAATGGTACATGACAAAGAAAATGAGTGCAAATGATGCTTTGACAAGGTGTTTCTAGAGTTAAGATTATTCTTTATCATTTATTTAGAGCCATGAGGAAAAGGAAAAAGGTAGAGAATATTGACAAACCAGGCACTATAAAATTAGAGTTAAATCTGTGCTGATTATCTTATCAATGTAAAGTTGAATTTTTTTTTTTTTTTTTTTTTTTTTTGAGACAGGCTCTTGCTCTGTTGCCCAAGCTGGAGTGCAGTGGTGCAATCATGGCTCACAGAAGCCTTGACTTCCTGGGCTCAAGTGAACCTCCCACTTCAGCCTTCTGAGTAGCTGGTAGTACAGGCATGTACCACCACGCCTGACTAATTTTTTAATATTTTGTAGAGATGGAGGTCTCCCTATGTTGCCCAGGCTAGTCTCAAACACTTGGGCTCAAGCAGTCATCATGCCTCGGCCTCTCAAAGTGTTGGGATTACAAAGATGAGCCACCATGCCCAACCTAAAGTCAAATTTCTAAGTGCTGTCTTAAAAAGAGTAAAAAAACTTTCCTGTATATTCAGTGGTTGGTTTTGATAGTTACCTTCCAAGGATTGTGAACCTACAACTTTGAAACTACTAATATACAAGAAAAACATCATTTGTTAACATGTTTGTTGAAGGAAATTGCTAAAGTTGTGATAATAATCACAGATCTTACATATTAGCTTACTGATTCTTTCTGTAATAACCCAAATAATAAATTTAAAAATAAATGGGAACAAAACCCCAACTTTTCATGAATCTCATATGCACCTTCCTGCTCCTAGTGGTTTAGGTGAACACTGTCCTAGATTACTTTCTGTGATGATGGAAGTGTCCTGTATTTCCACTGTCTGATTTGAAGTGTGGCTAGTGCAACTGAGGAACTGAATATTTAATTTTATTTAGTTTTGTTTTAAAGCTATTGGCTACCCTATCGAATAGTACAGGTACAGATTGCCTGGTTGTTAAGAAAGTATCTGAGGCCAGACATGGTGGCTCACACCTAATCCCAGCACTTTGGGAGGCCAAGGAGGGCAAATCACCTGAGGTCAGGAGTTTGAGACCAGCCTGGCCAGTGAAACCCCGTCTCTACTAAAAATACAAAAATTAGCCAGGTATGGCCGTGCACGCCTGTAGTCCCAGCTACTCCGGGAGGCTGAGGCATGAGAATCACTGGAACCTGGGAGGCGGAGGATTGCAGTGAGCCAAGATCGTGCCACTGCACTCCAGCTTGGGCAACAGAGCAAGATTCCATCTCAAAAAAAAAAAAAAAAAAAAAAATCTGAAAGACTTTCCTTCTTTGGAATCTATGTTTGCAAGTCAAAATACAGGGGAGACTGTAACAGATTAGTTTCAAAGCACCTTATTTCATCACAGGGTGTGTTTACATGCAGGCCTCACAGCCTGGAATATGATTCTTTCCATTCTTCCTCAGAGTAACTCCTCCTCATCCTGCAGATCTTTGTTCAGGCATTGATGCCTCTGGAAAACTTTCCCTGATACTTCACAAAAGATCAAATTTCTTATTAACAGCACCATGCCTATCTCCTTCACTAGAGCAAATTCATATGTTGGAGGGAATGACGCAATGGAGAAGGAAAGACAGATATGTATGCTAGGGTCTTGGCCCCCCAGTGGAGTCGGGAGGTACAGAGGGCGGGGGATCCAGATCGTGTGGGTGGGAAAAAGACTTCAATGGGGAGGGTGGTCCTCTCGTCATGAGAAAGCAGAGGCAGGGCAGCAGAAGGTGTAGGTGTAGGGGAGGGTTTTGCATTTGGAGGTGGCGACTGTGGGAGTTGCTGTCTGGCTCCCGTTTCCTTGATTGAGTTGGGGAATAGGGATGTGGGGGGATGGTGGCAGGCCCTCAATTAAAAAGGGGGTTGAGGGTGGAAGATTTGAGGAATTGGGACAGATTAAGACCTGGTTGCT
The DNA here is from genome assembly GCF_001698545.2 of Rhinopithecus bieti. NCBI lineage: Eukaryota > Metazoa > Chordata > Mammalia > Primates > Cercopithecidae > Rhinopithecus > Rhinopithecus bieti. Next base: position 986,666 of record NW_016803289.1, read on the forward strand.
CTGAAATAGCAGAATGGCATTTGAGAGTGAGGATGCTGACTTAAAATGACACTAGCCTGCCTGCTCACGTAGGGCGTCTGGCAAGGTGTGGCTTTATAGGTGTGGGCATAAAGCAAGGTGACAGTTGAACTATTTAGGGTTGGGGTTTTGCCAAATCTGGGAACGAATGAGGACAGACATATTGAGAGCGGGAAAATTTCCTCCTCATTTTTATCTCACTGTCGATATAGCCGAGGCTTCTTCCAGATCTGAAGTTGGTGAACATGAGTTGAATGTGGAGTTAAAATTTTAGTGACACACCCCACATCCTTCTACCACTGCTCCATTCACTTCCCATGTCACTGTTATTTGAGGAAATACCCCGAGCAGCGGAATGTGAAGTGTGCTTTCTTCCTGGGCTCGTGGATGACATAAGATGGAATTGGACCACATCCCTCGTGACACACAGGGCCACCAAGCATCCTACTCACCTCAGTCACTTCCGTGCCTCTCCCTCCCAACTTAGAAATACTGATCATGAAAGAGAGAATAGTTCTCTGATGGGAAAGTGATTGAACCTCACCTTTGCCCTCTGGGGCCTCATGATTCGATGACTACAAAGCCCTGCACATAGCTCTGCTGAGGTTCTTTTATATCAGGAAGGAACCAAGTTTATTGCTTGTGGGATGGTTTTGGCGGTCAGTCCACAGGTGAAGCGTCTCTGATGGGAGTACCCAGCTGACAGTCGGGGTAAGAGTCCCCTGGGGAGGTGGTGGCTAAAATGGCCCATCCAGTCGTTTGTGGCTTCTACAAGGTGTGGTGAGGAGCGGTACTGGAGTCCCTGAGGTCCTGAGCCCCTTCAGTGGCTGCTTTGCCAGCTGTCTCTTTAATTTAAATGAATATTTCCCTTTTATTTTAAAATCAGTTTTTAGTTGTGCAAATGCATGAATGAATTCTCCTAAAAATTTAAACATGAAGATGGAGCTAGAGCTCGATTTTCCTTGGACTGCTCCGTATAATTGCAGTGCTCTCCTCTTGTCCCGAAAGGTAACAACTGATGTTAGTTTAGTGCACGTATTTACAAACTGTTGGATTTGCCTACTGTATGATTTAGGATTACCTTCAGCTGCATATGACAGGAAACTCTCTAATAACACTAGCTGAAGCCACTTAGAAGTTTTTTTCTCAGATAAAGTCTGGAGACAGGCAGTCCAGGGCTGATATGGTGACTCCACGATATTTCCAGCGATCTGGGCATCACTCTGCCACCTTTTGTTCACGATCTCCACCCTCAAGGTTGCCTCCTGGTTCAAAATGGTGATGAAAGCTCCAGTCATTCTGTCTGCATCCCAGGCCAGATGTAGAAGAAGGGAGGGAGCCTTGTTTGCATTCACTTCTAATTACATCTCACTGACCAGGGTTCAGTCATACAGCTGCAGTGGCTGCAAGAGATGCTGGGAGCTGTTGTCTTTCAGCTGAATTCATTGCTACAACAAATAAAATTGTAATTCTATCATTAAATAGCAGAGAGAAGGCAACTAGCAATCTCTGCCATGCAAACGTGTGCACAAAAGTAATAGCATTAATTTTACACCACACATATAATTTGGTAGCTTGTTCTTTCCAGTACAATGTGTTTTAGAGATCTTGGACTATTAATACACATAGTTCTACATTTCATTCAGTGCTGCATAGTATTTCGATTATGAAAATATAATTTGTTTAGCTATTTCCTCATGAGCTAATCATTTATTTCCATCTTTTCCCTGTTAGAAAAACGGTACTGTAATGAACACCCTTAAATATTATTTCTTGTGCACACATGGGTGTCATATTCCAGAACAGATATTAAGTGAAATTGGGCTGGGCATGATGACTCACGCCTGTAATCCCAGCACTTTGGGAGGCCAAGGTGGGTGGATCATGAGGTCAGGAGATTGAGACCATCCTGGCCAACATGATAAAACCCCATCTCTACTAAAAATACAAAAAATTAGCTGTGTATGGTGGCGGGCACCTGTAGTCCCAACTACTCAGGAGGCTGAGGCAGGAGAATCGTTTGAACCTGGAGGTGGAGGTTGCAGTGAGCTGAGATTGTGCCACTGTACTCCAGACTGGGTGACAGAGTGAGGCTCCATCTCAAATAAATAAATAAATGAAATAAAATAAAAAGAAAGAAGTGAAATTGGTAGATTGAAGTTGATGCACGTTTAAAAGATGTATTAAAAATGCCTCTTGGCTGGGTGAGGTGGCTCATGCCTGTAATCCCAGCACTTTGGGAGGCTGAGGCAGGTAGATCACCTGAGGTCAGGAGTTCGAGACCAGCCTGACCAATATGGTGAAATCCCATCTCTACTAACAATACAAAAATTAGTCGGGCATGGTGGTGTGTACCTGTGATCCTAGCTACTTGGGAGGCTGAGACAGGAGAGTTGCTTGAACCCAGGTGATGGAGGTTGCAGTGAGCCAAGATTGCACTACTGCACTCCAGCCTGGGCGACAGAGACTCCTTCTCAAAAAACAAACAAACAAACAAACCAAACCCTCTCAATTGACTATAGCATTTTACACCCTCCCTCTCCCCATCAGCGTATGACAGGTCTGTCTTACTAACTTTGCCTGTACTTAATTACATTACTATGAAGTTTTATTTATTTATTTATTCATTTTTTTTTATTATACTTTAAGTTCTAGGGTACATGTGCACAATGTGCAGGTTTGTTACATATGTATACTTGTGCCATGTTGGTGTGCTGCACCCATCAACTCGTCAGCACCCATCAACTCATCATTTACATCAGGTATAACTCCCAATGCCATCCCTCCCCCCTCCCCCCTCCTCATAATAGGCCCCAGTGTGTGATGTTCCCCTTTCAGAGTCCAAGTGATCTCATTGTTCAATTCCCACCTATAAGTGAGAACATGCGGTGTTTGGTTTTCTGTTCTTGCGATAGTTTACTGAGAATGATGGTTTCCAGTTGCATCCATGTCCCTACAAAGGACATGAACTCATCCTTTTTTATGGCTGCATAGTATTCCATGGTCCACATTTTCTTAATCCAGTCTGTCACTGATGGACATTTGGGTTGATTCCAAGTCTTTGCTATTGTGAATAGTGCCA
>NW_016803289.1:993197-1017771 GCF_001698545.2 Rhinopithecus bieti
TTTGTTAGTTTTCCTTCTAACAGTCAGGACCCTCAGCTGTAGGTCTGTTGGAGATTGCTTGAGGTCCACTCCAGACCCTGTTTGCCTGGGTATCAGCAGCAGAGGCTGCAGAAGATAGAATATTGCTGAACAGCGAGTGCTGCTGTCTGATTCTTGCTCTGGAAGCTTCGTCTCAGGGATGTACCCTGCCGTGTGAAATGTGAGGTGTTGGTCTACACCTAGTGGGGCATGTCTCCCAGTTTGGCTACTCAGGGGTCAGGGACCCACTTGAGCAGGCAGTCTATCTGTTCTCAGATCTCAACCTCCATGCTGGGAGATCCACTGCTCTCTTCAAAGCTGTCAGACAGCTGTCAGACTCCACCCAGAGGTGGAGTCTACAGAGACAGGCAGGCCTCCTTGAGCTGCAGTGGGCTCCACCCAGTTCGAGCTTCCTGGAGGGTTTGTTTACCTACTTAAGCCTCAGCAATGGCAGGCGCCCCTCCCCCAGCCTTGCTGCTGCTTTGCAGTTAGATCTCAGACTGCTGTGCTAGCAATGAGGGAGGCTCCGTGGGTGGGCGTGGGACCCTCTGGGCCAGGTGTGGGATATAATCTCCTGGTGTGCCGTTTGCTAAGACCCTTGGTAAAGCACAGTATTAGGGTGGGAGTTACCCGATTTTCCAGGTGTTATGTGTGTCGGTTTCCCTTGACTAGGAAAAGGGATTCCCTTCCCCCTTGCACTTCCCAGGTGAGGCGATGCTTTGCCCTGCTTCAGCTCTAGTTGGTTGGGCTGCACCAGCTGACCAGCACCAATTGTGTGGCACTCCCCAGTGAGATGAACCCCCGGTACCTCAGTTGAAAATGCAGAAATCACCCATCTTCTGTGTCACTTGCACTGGCAGCTGAAGGCTGGAGCTGTTCCTATTCGGCCATCTTGCTCCCCTCACTATGAAGTTTTAAACACTTCATACTGGCTCCAAAGAAATGCCTGCTGAGATGTAAGAGTTTGCCACCAGACCCATAAGTTCATTTTTAACGTAAAACTTCAGACATCCTGTCTATGAATTAACTTTATCATTAACTTTGCTTCTAATTTGATGTAACAGTCTATTTTACAGCCACAGCTTGATCATCATTGGAACAGGATTTGTGTCCGTTAGAGAGAACTGTGTGCTGCAGGCCTATGACTGAGCACTGATATTTACTGAAGGCTTACTGTAGGCCGACACCCTTACATGCTATGCACTTTCCATTGTTATTGTTGATCTCCTCCTCAATAACTCTGTGCTATTTTCCCCATTCCCAGAGACAGAAACTGACACATGAGGGAGGTTAAGTAAATTGTCCAGGTTGCACAGGCAGAAAACAGTAGGGCTTGGACTCAGACCCAGCTAACCAAGGTCTCTTTACCACTCTGAAATACTGTATCTGCCTATGGTATTTCAATGTGAGATGCATAAACCATTATTGAGTCTTTCCACATGCAAAGCATGCTAATAACTTGCTGTGTGTATGCCGAGAGTAGGGAGGGGGACAAAGGAACCAACAAAGCAGGTGAAGAAGATCTTAGTGTGGCCCAGTGATTGCCTTCCAGATCTAATTCCTAGCTGGTGAGAGAGTGTGCACAACTCACTCTGTACTTGCTATAATGCCTTCTACCAATAATGACCTTCCATGTTGTAATGAAAACTATGTGTAATTGGAATTTCTGGGGTGAAAGGGTCCTCTTGCATGGAATGAGGTAGGTTGGGTCAATTTATGGAGAAGCCGCCATCTGCAAGAGCCTTCTAACTCAGCTCCCTCCTTTCACTTTTGTCCTACTTAACAGTCAGAGTGGTCTTCAGAAACTAATATCCCTAAGTTCTTTTTTTTTTTCTTTTTAAAAAGATGGTCTCACTCTTGTTGCTCAGGCTGGAGTGCAATGATGCGATCTCAGCTCACTGCAACCTCCACCTCTTGGGTTCAAGTAATTCTCCTGCCTCAGCCTCTGAGTAGCTGGGATTCCAGGCACCTGCCACCATACCTGGCTAATTTTTGTATTTTTAGTAGAGATGGGGTTTCACCATTTTGACCAGGCTGGTCTCGAACTCCTGACCTCAGGTGATCCATTTGCCTTGGCCTCCCAAAGTGCTGGGATTATAGGCATGAGCCACGGAACCTGGCTATATCCCTAAGTTCTAATGACACTCACCCTCTCGCTGGAATATGCTGTACTTGTTACCACTTCAGAGTCTTTGCATTTGCTCTTTCTCCAGAATGTTCTTCCTGGAGACTTCATGGCAGGCTTCCAGTCACATGCAGGTGTTGGCTTAACTTTTCCTTTGAGTGGTGGTCCCTCAAATGTTCCTGTTATTGCAGCTAAAGTCCCCCAGCCACTCTTCTTTTGTCCCCTTTTAGTCTCTTCACAGCATGCGCCTAAACATTCTTGCTTCTTATGTCCATGTTTCACGTGCCTGCTACACCAGGACATGAGAGCATGGGCTCCTCTAGGCAGAGCCCTTGTCTTGTTCACATTGGTGCTCCTGCCCAGGACAGAGCCTGGCACCATCTACCCTGGGGCTCCGGCAGATCAAGGCTTAGTTTACTTGTAAGTTTGTTCCTTAGACTCTGCTTGTCATTTACACTGTAGAGGAAAAGTAATAATATGTATTACAATAAAGAACTATTGCCGGGCGCGGTGGCTCAAGCCTGTAATCCCAGCACTTTGGGAGGCCGAGACGGGCGGATCATGAGGTCAGGAGATCGAGACCATCCTGGCTAACACGGTGAAACCCCGTCTCTACTAAAACTACAAAAAACTAGCCGGGCGACGTGGCGGCGCCTGTAGTCCCAGCTACCCGGGAGGCTGAGACAGGAGAATGGCGTGAACCCGGGAGGCGGAGCTTGCAGTGAGCTGAGATCCGGCCACAGCACTCCAGCCTGGGTGACAGAGCGAGACTCCGTCTCAAAAAAAAAAAAAAAAAAAAAAAAAAAAACTATTAGATGCTAAACATTGTGCTAGCTACTTGACCTATATGAGCTCACGGAAAGCTCACAGTTCCCATTGTGCAGATGAGGAAACTGAGGTAATTAGTGTAGTCAGAACTTGAGCCTAGATTGTCCCTCTAAAGCTCTTGCCCTTCTCACTGCTCTATAATTCAGTGTTGCTAGCAATTTTCTACTCCCGGGATGCTACAGAGTCAGGTTCTTTAAAGATCCACAGGCAAATAGTTCCCTACATAAAAAATATAGGGGTGGAGTGAGGTGGGGGGTGGTGTTATCAAGGCAAATGCCTTCAAGATACCCTGGACGCAGTCTTACCCCACCCTTGGTAAAATGAAATGACTCCCTTCTTCTTGGTGTTTGGGTTGTAGTTAATCTGATATTTGTTTCAACCTTTTACAGGAATAAAAATAAGAAAGCAGTCACACATTTTGTTGGTATCTTTAGAGTGGGCGGCACGGCATCGGCCCTGCTTGGCTCCCAGGTTACCCTGTTTTACTACTAAGTACATTTTCCTAGGCCGGCCCCTCTTGGCAGGAGATCACACATGTGTTATGTTGGTGTATTTAAAAAGTGGGTAATTCATTTGTTAAATGAATACGGCAATTATTAATTTCAATTTATCCTGTTTATTGGGAACAGCTGTTCATTAACATTTATTTAACAGCAATTTTACAGCCAAACTAATTTTCTCAAACACACAGCACAGTGGTGTCCTGTATGGAGGAGTGCTGGCTCTAACTGTCCTGTGTGCCAGAATAAGAGCTAGCTGGCCCTCCTGGGTGCTGTTCTGCAGGTGACCAGGTGGGGGCTCACCTCAACTAGAGATCGGACTGCAGGCTGCAAACAGGTCCGTGGGGCAGAAATCTATCTACAAAGTATCTTAAGGCCAGAGTGCCCAATTGTCCCCAGGGGCCAGGCAAGTCGTAAAAGTGAATGAAATGGGAAGATGTAAGAACTTGCACCGCCTCATGGGTCTATCTTTGTTCTATTACTTTTGATCAGCATAAAATTATAAGAATCTTTACAGCAAGAAAGACTATTTCAAGCATGGTGATAAATATCATTGTCCCTCACCCTGAGTTTCCAGAAGACACTGTTGGGTTCTTTAAAGATCCACGAGCAAATAGTTCTCTAAATAAAAAATATAGGGGTGGAGTCGGGGGGAGGGTGGTGTCATCAAGCCAAATGCTTTCAATAAACGCTTGGCACAACCTTATCGCACCCTTCTTCCTGGCGTTTGGATTGTAGTCAGTTAGCTGTTTATTTCTACCTTTTACAGGAGTAAAAATCTACCTATTACAGGAAAATGGTGGGCACAGTAGCAAATTGGAGAGCACACAGTTGGAAGGGAGTCTGGGGGGTCAGTTGGGGTCAGGATGGGGGATAAGGACGTGAGGATTGGCAGCTGCTTCTTAGAGGAGTCAGTTGTTGTCACCTGGGAAAGTGGGACCGTTTAATTTTTCAAGGGAAACCAAATACATGGATTTTTATGTGGAATTTCTTAAATTTTAGATATTAGCTCAAATTTTATTTATTTATTTATTTTATATAGGGCCTTGCTCTGGCACCCAGGTTGGAGTGTAGTGGCATGATCATGGCTTACCTTGACCTCCTGGGCTCATGGGATCCTCCTGCCTCAGCCTCCTGAGTAACTGGGATTACGGTTGTGAACCACCATGCCTGGCTAATTTATTTATTTAGTTAGTTATTTTGTAAGTACAGGATCTTGCTTTGTTGCCCAGGCTGGTCTCTAACTCCTGGGCTCAAGCGATCATCCTGCCTCAATCTTCCAAAGTGCCTGATAATGAGCATGAACCACCACGCCTGGCTTAGCTCAAATTGTAAAAGTATACTGTGTAGAATAGCAAAGTATGTCTGTGGCTTGAGGCCTGCCCATTTGCAGCTGCTAAATGAAAAGTTTTCTCTGTGGGTAATACTTAGGTGGCTGGTGAATAGACATGTCTTCTGAGGCCAAATCTAATTTGGCTTTCAATCATTTTTTTTTTTGGTCTAGACAATTGTCTCTCTTACTAAAAATATTAATGTTAAGCAAAATTCTTAACATTTCCATGCTTCATTTTCCTTATTTTTAAAATGAAAGAGTTGGATTTTGTTTGCTTACTATTAATCTACAACTTTAATAGGACTTGAAACTATGCAAGAAACACAAAACTTACAGGGGACATTAAAGTGGTAAAGCAATTTTTATGTAGGAGTCATTTGACTAAATACTTTGGATCTTTTTTTTTTTTTCCTTTCTTAAGGGCAAATCCCTTCTTCTATAGACTAGACCATTGTCAAAATGCAGATCCCCAGGTCTCCACAAGTCTGACTCTGTATGGTTGGCATTTGATGGTAGGCATCCCAGTGACCCTGATGCAGAGGGGCCTGGAGCACACTTTGAGGATTTGTGCTAGATTTTGTTTGTTGGCACTCAACATCTGTTTCCATCACTGTGTGTGTCCCCAGACTCCTCCATCACAGGGACCAGAAGGCCGAAAACGCACACTCCCCTGACCCTTTGGCCACTAGGATTCTAGATGCAATTTAGATTCTGGCAAGGAGAAGCCCTTGAGATTTTGAAGGTAGAAGGAAGACAAGGTCATTTTTTTTTTTCCGGAGATTTTGTGCTGCTGATACGTGTGAGTGCTGGCAGCAGCTGGGCTCCAGGTTCACTTTGTGTTCTTTAGCTTCATGGTGTGGGGAAGCTGTGGCTTCAGCAGTGGCAGTAGCCACAGAAGCCGCAATGGCCTGGCCTCCTAGTGACAGTCACTGCTCCTGTCCTCTGGATGGTGGCTGTGGTAGTTTATAATCTGGAGGTCAAACCCTGTTTCAGTCAGCATAGGCAAAGTTCTGCTGTGGCAATAAACAACCTCCTAATTTTAGGTGGCTTATTTCTCATTTGTGCAGTGTGCCTACTGTGGACTGCCTTGGGGCTGTGCTTTGTGTCTCCTCACTGTAGGATCTAGACTCATGGAGCAGCCATCAACTTGGTCTATCATGCTAGAGGGGTGCAGAGGCCTACAAAGACTGTGCTGGCAACTAAATGGTGCGACCTAAAAGCGAAACATGTCCTCTACTCTCAAAAATCAATGTTCCCAGCCGGGCGTGGTGGCTTACACCTGTACTCCCAGCACTGTGGGAGGCTGAGGTGGGTGGATGACTTAAGGTCAGGAGTTTGAGACCAGCCTGGCCAACATGGTTAAACCCTATCTCTGCCAAAAAATACAAAAATTAGCTGGGTGTGGTGGTGCACACCTGTAATCTCAGCCACTCGGGAGGCTGAGGTGGGAGAATCACTTGAACCCAGGAGGTGGAGGTTGCAGTGAGCTGCGATTGCATCACTGCACTCCAGCCTGGATGACAGAGTGAGAACCTGTCTCAAAAATCAGTGTTCCCAGCAGCACCCAGCACCATAGCATGAACTCAGGAGGGTACTATACATGCCCATGAATAAGGACGATGGTTTGGAGATCTTATTGCTAGGAAAAGGAAGCCCTGCAGTACTTTATACATACAGAGGGAAATAAACAGAAGAAGTGTATAACCCTACAAGGCAAGAAAAGTCACATGTCTCATTCAACCACAAAGGGGCTAGGAAGTGTTCTCAGAAGGCGGAGAGCTGGGAATACTTGGTGATGACTACTTATGACTCCCATGAAAGCCTAGAAGCAGGCTTTTATATTCCATTCACTAACTCTTCCAGTGGTTTCGCAAATACCGAATCTCTGAATCAATCCCTATTCTTCTCAAGATATCTAGAGTGGTTTTGCTTCTTGCCTAAACTCTAACCAGTAAATAGACATTACCTTATACTTACACTATATATACTATATTGAATTTGTGTGAGCTAACACACTATTTTAGATTATGTTAGTTGTAGTATCTTTCAACACCTCTTTTATGCCAACAGGAGTTAAATCAATGACTAAAGTTTGAAAAACCCTTATCCCCGTCCATTAGTGGACTTCTGCATCCATTCAATTTGCTACCTGTTCTCTGCAATTATATAGTCTCTTCAATGAAAAGCTTATTTATATTTGTTCAAAGTAGCCTGGGTTTGTGGTTTTCTCTACCAAAGAGGGCTCAGTTGTGTGAATACTGATCTAGAAGTACCTTTTGGGGTTGATTCCCAGGTTAATAGGTCTGCTGAATTTTACTAGCTTGCTCCTAAATACACATCCTTACCAGTAAATCAAATTAACCTCTTCCTTTTCTCTTAGTTCTCCCCACTCTACTCTTACTCTCAGTGGTGCCACCATTTTGCTAGACAGGCTTCATGTATCAGTTTATTGGGAATGGCTGCTAGGATAACTGTGAGAAAGATTTCTGGGACCTGAGAAGAGGAATGTGGAGATCAGTCATTGTTGTCCATGAGTACAGGTGGATGGAATTTGGCCAACTTCATCAAGTCTTCAGCTACAACCAAACTGGATTCCTTGCTGTTCTTAAACACGTCTTTCTCCTTTCTCTGACTTTATTCCCCTCATTACATCTCCCTGGGCTATATTTCTTCACTTTCTTACCAATCCAATTTCTATTCCCCCTTAAGACCCATTGAAAACTTTATTGATTTATCATGGATCTTAGCCATTTTTATTCCCCACACAATGTTGAGTTCATAGTTGCTAAATAAATATTTGTTTAATGAATAAAAAATGACTTATTTTGTTGCCTTAAACAGCCCAGATATTTTTTTCTTAACTATTTATGGATTGTTTTGTCTTTAAAGTTAGATTGGGCACCATTGAGGGGAGGGATGAACCAGACCTTAAACTTATTTGTATAATCTTCATTGCCTTGCCTATAGAGACTTAAATAATACCATTTCCATTTGAGAATTTTTGCCCTGAAGATTGTTGGCCCACCAGGGGTGGGTCTAGAAATATATATACTTATCAGACTATTACTGATGATAATGTTCAGAGACTTTGAATTTCCTAGGAAGGAGGGAGGGTAAGGAAAGTTGGATCACTGCCTGATAAAATATCCTTTTTCCCGCCTAACCCCATCCACTCTTCACCTAGATACCAACTCTCATTCTTCAGTCCCCAGCCTATTTGTCATACGTACTTAGAGAAGTAACTCTAGCTCCCCTCTAATAGCAATGATAACTTTTACTACTTTGAATTTCTTTGGACTATCTTTTTCTTTTTCTAGCCTGGAAACTCCCTGAGATACCTGGGCTGCCTTTGTTCTTTATTGCATCCCCAGAACTCAATGCAATTCCTGGCAGATAGCAGACATTGAATAGTTATTGTTTGGATAAAGGAATGACTATCTAGTACATTAACTCTGAACTAAATTAATTTTTTTTTTGGCTAGGAGTGGTAGCTCGTGCTTGTAATCCCTGCACTTTGGGAGGCAGAGGTGGGAGGTGAGCCCAAAAGTTTGAGACCAGCCTGGGCACCATAGTGAGACCCATCTCTACAAATAACTTAAAAATTAGCCAGGCATGGTGATGCGCACCTGCGGTCCCAGCTGCTTGGGAGGCTGAGGCAGGAAGATTGCCTGAACCCAGGAGGTCAAGGCTGCAGTAAGCCGTGATCACACCACTGCACTCCAGTTTGGGTGACAGGGTGAAACCGTGTTTCAAAAAAATTATTTTATTTTATTTTTATTTTTTTTAGAGACAAGGTTTTGCTATGTTGCCCAGGATGAGCTCAAACTCTTGGGCTCCTGCCTTAGCCTCTTGGGTAGCTGTGATTATAGGCACGCACCACTGTGCCCAGCTTTAAATAAATTTCGATTAATTCCATAATTTAGCATTATTACTATTACAATTTGGATTACAATTTGAATATATTAGGACAGATCAAATATTTAGCGTGATGGGGAGTGTGGAATAGGATATCTCTAAATAATTATATATTCTACATTATAATACCCTTTAACTTGACACTAAATTTTTCTTAATTTCACCCAATACTAAATATGACTTCATTTTCGGGGATTGGGGGAAGCCTGAAGACCCTTCTGACCCTTCCAAGAGCTCAGGTTCATCATTTACACACCATCCTATACTTTGACTATGAAGAAGGACCATGCAACACAAAGACGGTTTAGGACTGACAGAGGCAGCTCACATCACACGCTTTAAAGAGAACCATTCACCAGCCAGGAGAATAGCTTGAACCCAAGAGACAGAGGTTGCAGTGAGCCAAGACTGCACCACTGCACTCCAGCCTGGATGATGGAGCAAGACCCTGTCAAAACATACAAACAAACAAACAAAAAGAAACAATTCTCTTCCTCTGTGATATCAGTGACTTCAGGACTACAGTTTTCCAAGGTACTATATTTCACTTTTAATTTCAGGTATAAGCCATTGACTAATATGACTTGAACCTATGGTGAGATTTCTACTCTTTAAAAAAAAATCTCCCTTGTACACAGCAGAGAGATGCAAAGAATTAATTGACATGTCAGGCTTCATTTTCTGCATAGTTACACTGAGCTAATATTTAGACTTCAGCTATATTTTTGATGCAAACAATGCGCAGCCATACCCGTGTCCTTTTTAAATTACAAGGTTTGAGCCTGCACATTAGCCTTGGGAGAACCTCAGATCCATCTTTCTTATACATGAGACTTGAGGCAAGTCATTAAAACAGAAGAACCCTCACGTGCAGAGCTAAGGAGCCTGCTCGTGGTGGAGTAGAATCTGGAAAATGAGGGGGAGGAGCTGGCATAAGAGCACCAGTTTTGTTCTAGAGCAGGGGTTCCCCCTTCTCTGCCCCAGTATCCAGGCTGACACTGGTTTTAAGGTAGTTCATGAGTGGCCTTGATATTCTTGGGTGTCATTTTTCAGAGACATTGGGGCTGTATGTTGAATGTCTATAGTTCTACCCTCTCCCACGACCCCCATCATGAATTCAGCTAAAATGAGTCTATTTTTATCATCTGCCTGTATCATCCCTGGTGGCCAGAATGGTAGTTGTTAAAAATAATGCTAATTATAGCAATAATAATAGCTGTCATTTACTGGCCATCTGCTACATTCTAGTAAGTTGCCAAGGGCTTTCTATGCATTATCTCATTTATCCTTCACCACAATCCTGTTGTCATACACATTTTTCTTTGTGGGGAGAGTTGCCTTTGTGTGCATCTTCATGAGCATCTCCCTTTGAAAAGGAATCTAGATGGTGCCCTACCTCCAGGGGTGCCCCGCCTTTCCTCTCCTACCTCTAGCAGACAGGTTAGCCTCCCAGACACCTGTGTTGGATTCTTTGAGCAGGAGCCAAGACACAAAGGGCAGAGGCAAGGGACGGTAGAGTCCATCTGTGCTGCCAGCAGCAGCATCTGGACAAATATTCTTAATGCCTAGCCTTCAAGGCACTCGTGGCTCCTGCTGGCTTTCCATGCATGTACATCTGTGGTTCTGTAGATTCTAGGAAGTTCCTTTTTTTTTTTTTTTTTTTTTTACCTGAACGTTGTTGCTTGCAATCAAGTACCTTATCACATGTGTGAATCAGGTACATTATTATCTCTGTTTTACAAGAGAGAAGACTGAAACTGAGATAAATTAAGTAACTTGACCAAGGTCACATATGAGTATGTTGCAGGGCTAGGACTCAACCCACAGATGTCAGATACCAGAATCTGATTCTTCCATTGGCCTCTGCCAAGTTACTGGACTCTTAGCTCTGTGTGCCTGGTCCATCAGACATGGTTGCACATCTGAGAATGACAACAGGATAGCCTAGTCTTCAGAAAAGACACATGACTAGGTTTTGTTTTCTTCATTTAACAAGATAAGAGCTGCCTTGATTTTTCTTTACCCAGGTGGATCTATTAGATTTCCTTTCTTGAGATCCTTTTCCCCCCTTTTAATGAACCAAAGGATTGTAAACCCATGAGTGATTGTTTTAAATTTTATTTTTACACCCCAGCAAGCTAAGAACCGTGAGTGATTTTTAATTAAACACCATTTTTTTTGGTTCTTGAAATCTAAAGCTCCAATTAAAAATAAGAAACCACAACTGCATTAAACTTCATCACTTGAGCCCCAAGTCAGCAAGCAGCTATAAAACAGTGACACGCTGGAGATGAATTGCATACATTTATCAGTAAATGGAGCTATGTATGCTAATGGGCTTCAGCTTGGGAAGTGCAGGCCTGGCTGCATCAGACTGGTTAAAAGCTCAATTCATTAATAGGAGCCCATGAAGGATTGACTTGTAGTGTCTAATGCCTGCTCCAGGTCCCACAAAAGCAGCTGAGTGTGTGCCTTTGCCTTTGGAAGGAATTTTGCAGAATTCTGGTTGTGAGGGGCTAGGATTGAGTGGAGACTTCCGAGAAAACAGGATCACACTGACCTAACCAAGGCATGGGAGCAAAAAACTAGCACATATCAAGTTCCTGGGTTGTGTCAATTACTGTACTAAGAACTTTATATTTGTTAGTCATTTAATTCTCAAGGAAATTTTTTGATATAGGCAGATATAGCCCATTTCTTTCTTTTCTTTTTTTTTGAGATGGAGTTTTGCTCTTGCCTCCAGGCTGGAGTGCAATGGCGTGATCTCAGCTCACTGCAACCTCCAGCTCCCAGGTTCAAGGGATTCTCCTGCCTCAGCCTCCCAAGTAGCTAAGATTATAGGTGCCTGCCACCATGACTGGCTAATTTTTTTTTTTGTATTTTTAGTAGAGATGGGGTTTCGCCATGTTGGCCAGGTTGGTCTCGAACTCCTGACCTCAGGTGATCCGCCCGCCTCAGCCTCCCAAAGTGCTGGGATTACAGGCATGAGCCACTGTGCCCATTCCAACCCCATTACTTATAGGTAAGGAAATTGGGATTCAGAAGGGTCAGTTGCTGAAGATTACAGAGGGAGGAATAGCTAGGGCATGAACCCAATTTTGACTCCAGAGCTATCTCCTATTACCTTGGCAGATTGCATTATCTCACTGGATCTATTTTGGGGCAGAGAATCTCTAATAGTCAAAAGATTCATTAGCATGGGCTTTGAAGTTAGACAGACCTTGTACCAAATCTCTTCCTGCCTGTATGCCGTCTGACAAATAACCTCTTTGAACATCAGTTTCTGTTCATTACAGGGGATTTTAGCAAGTTTTCATAAGACACAAGATTGCAACAATATATGGCACAGTGTGGGACACGTGTTGACAATCATTGGTTGTTGATACTCAATGATTGTTGGCATTGCTGTTTTTTCTTACTCATCTTGCCTTTTAGAGTTTCTAAAGTACTTCAGCGTTTCTCCTCCTAGCTCAAAGTTCTCCAGGCTGTCATCCTCTTTCGTGGGCATTTATAGTACCCTCCTGTGTTCATGCTGTGGGGCTGGGTGCAGCCAGAAATGCAGTGGGAAGGGGACTGCGTCGGTTAGGACTTTATTTTTTTCTTTCAATTGCACATGATAGAAAATATAATTCAGATAAATTTAAGCGAAAATGATCCTGAGTTTAGGCTAGAGAATAGGTAATAAAAAGTTCAAGAGTGGATTTGGCTTCAGACTCTGCATGATCCAGGCTCAAACAGTGTAGTCAGCACCTGACTTCTCTTTCTCCTGTGGCTGCTTTTGCTCTGTGTTACTTCAGTTCTTCTATAAGCTCTCACTCAGGGCAGCAAGACGGCAGCAGTTCCCATTCTACCTGTTCAGCTTCATGTCCTGGGAAAACATGAGCTAACTCTCAAAGGTACTAGGATTTGCTCTGGATGGCTGAATCAAGTGTCCCCACCCCCATTGCCAAGCCCAGGAGAGCTGGTGCATCCACTGGCTTTACAGAGGTGGGTTCCACCCAAAGAACTGGATAGAGAGGGAGGGAGGGGCTTTTCCTGAAAGGAATCATGGTGGGTCTTCTCAAAGAAGGTGATAGATGCTGGACAGTAAATATAACAAAATGTTGACCACAGGAGCATGGTCTCTGTCCTTTGGATACTTACAGTCTAGAGCAGGGGCTGGTGGACTCTTTCTATAAAGGACCAGATGGTAAAGGCTTTGTGGGTCATGTGGTCTCTGTCAACTACATCATTGTGGTGCAAAACAGCCGTAGACAATTTGTAGACTAATGAGCAGGACTGTGTTCCAATGAAACTTTATTTATGGACACTGATATGAATTTCATATCATTTTCATGTGTCATGAGACATTCTTCTTTTCGTTTTCTTTAATGAAAAACGTAAAAGCCATTCTTAGTTTGCAGGCTATACAAAAACAGGCAGCAGGCTGGATTTGGCCAATGCCCAGTCTAAAGGTAAAAACAAACACTTTTCTTCTGAGTTCCATCTCCTCCCATCACCACATCTATTTATCTCATGTATTACTTGTGAAAGGGGGAATTAGCACGGGCTGCTGGAGCATTTGGTGAGGATCAATTGCTCAAGGTTTGGTGGATAGTGAAACGTACGGGGTTCCAAGTCACTGAGCAGTTTTGTATAGATTCAGTTTTGTGGCCATCCCAGATTATTATGTTGGATACATTTATGAATTCCTTTGCTTTGTAAGTCCTGAGAGATTTGTTAATCAGCAAGCTTTTTTCTTCTTTTTTCTTTTTTTGCCTGCCAGTGGGTCTTCTATATAGCCAGAGGAGGCAGACAGAAAGTGAAAACTCTGATCTACTCATAGTCTAACTTTTAAAAGTAAAATTCTTACTCTGAAAAGGGGCATGGGTATTTGACAGCAAAAAAATTCCTGAGCTCTTTCTTTTTCATGTGTTTGAGCTTGGTGGAGGCAAAATAAAATAGGGTTGAAATTCAATGAGATTAGCATTTAAGGCTGTGCCCTGGAGATGCTTTGCAATGAAGTTTTCCTTCCACAGTAAAATTTGAAAATCAAGATAATATATTATGTATAATTTATTGTTTTAAAGATTTTTTAAATCCCGAGACTATATCTTTCCTACCTTATTATTTTCTTTTCTAAAATTATAATAAAGGTAGGGGTCATTTTTTTAAAGGCAAAATAAAATAATTCCCAACATTGGGAATTCCATGAAATTTCCATGTAAATTCCATGAAATTCAAAGGTCTAAAATACAAGAGCAAGGTCAACATTTTTAGGTCGTATATCTTTGTATATATAATTTTTGAGCAGGAATCCCTAGCTTATATATATTTATTTATAAGTCATTTATTACTAACTTCATATGGGTTAGATATTACTAAAGCATAATATGTATTTTTTAATTAAAATAATAGATACTTCCATATTCCAATGAACCAATTTGCATTTTAGAGGCCATTGGTTTGATTTAGACAACAAGAACTTATAATTTAACAAGGAACCTCTGAGCTTTGAAGAGTCTGAGAAAACACCTCTCCAGGGCCACCTATCCTGACATCTTTGATGGGCTTCAGATCATTTATGACCCTCTGGGATCCTATGCAAAATGGTTTATGTATATTCATTTTTCTGGAGTTGAGTCCACTGCTTAAATAGATTCTCAAAGAGTAAGATCTGCTGACTAAAAGACAAATTCACAGATCTAGTGGAGCTGCTCTATAAAGACAGAAAAGAGGTAAATTGCCAGGATCAAGGCAGTAAAGTCAGAACTGAGGTGGATTTTTGCATTTGATGGAGTTCCTATTTCATTGCTTTTAGAATCGCTTAGATCTCTCAGTTTCTATCCCATTCTTTCGGTATTAGAGATTCACAAACAACTATGTAACACCTTGCCTCATTGTAATGTGGATTTTTCAAATGCTAAGAATATTTTATTGATAGACAATTTACATAGAGTAAAATGCATGAATCTTAAATGTACAGCTTGAGAAATTTTGACAAATATAAACATCTATGTAAGATCACCCAAGTTGTAAAACAGACCTTTCCTATCACCCCAGAATCTTCCCTCATTTCCCTTTGCTGTCAACCCCTTCCTCATGCCAGAGGCAATCATAATATGCTTTCTATCACTGGAGATTATTTCGTCTGGTTTTGAATTTTATGTAAATGGAATCATAAGGTATGCATTCCTTTTTTTGGTGACTAACTTCTTTCAACATAATGCATTTGATAGTTATCCAAGTTGTTGTATGTAGTATTTTTTTTTAATTGCTGAGAGGTATTATATTATTTGGATATACCACAGTTCATTCATTTTCTTGCTAATAGATATTTGGATTATTTCCATTTTTGGCTATTGTGAACAATGATACTATAGACATTCATGTATGTCCTCTTGGGAACATACTCAGGAGTGAAATTTCTGAGTCATAGGATAGGTGCTATTTAACTTCATTAGAAACTGCCACATTGTTTTTGAATGTGGTTGTACCATTTGATATTCCCACTAGAAATATGTGAGTTCAAATTACTCTGTATTCTTGCCCACATTTGATATTGTCTCTCTTTTCAAATTTGGCCACTCTGGTGGGTGTGTTGTGTTCCTTTCCTCCCCAGTCCCCATCTTAACACTTCTGAGGTTGAGATGCTTTTTAGAGTTAATATCAAAAGAAACTTACTAGCTGGAGTTAATACCAAAAGAAACTTACTAGGCAAGGAAATGAGTAGTGACAGATAAGAGGCTGTCTTTGTTCATATTCAAACTTGGAGTTCATAGAAGGAATCTGTTCATGGATTGTCACCTTGGCTGAGAGATTTGTTTGGCAGCACGATTTAAGATAAATGTAAATTAAACATGATATCTTAGTTCATTTGTGCTGCTGTAACAAAATGCCACAGACTGGGTAATTTATAAAGAATGGAAATTTATTTCTCAGAGTTCTGGAGGCTGGGAGTCCAAGATCAAGGTGCCAGCAGGTTCAGTGTTTGATGAGAGCCTGGTCTCTGCTTCCAAGCTGGCACTTTGTTGTTGTATCTTCCAGAAGGGACAAACACTGTCCTCACATGCTGGTAGGGATAGAAGGGCAAAAAGGTCTAAGCTAGTTTATATTGCCTCTTTTATAAGACAGTAATCCTTATAATTTATCACTTCTCAAAAGGTCCCTCCTCTTAGGCATTAAGTTTCAACACATGAATTTTGGGGGAACCTTCATACCATAGCATGTGGATATCTCATTGTTGGTTTAAATGTCTTCAGAAATTCATATTATTGTGCAATATTGAATCAAAAGTTATCATATATATAAATTGCTATACACTGCAACTAAACGCAGCAGGATTTTCAAAATGTTTTAGAATAGTTGATAGGGTTTTCTCAATTCTGGGAGGCTGGTTTGATAATTCATGTGCTTGAACTTCTGGTTGACTTTAGAAAGAAGCTAGTAAACTTCTAGTGGCATATATGTCAGTTAAGAAAAATAGAAGTAATGAGTTTAACCAAATAGGAAATGAAAATGCAATCTTACTGTTCTTTGATTTTCTTGAAAACATTTCTAAAAATTGTACATTTGAATGACTTCAAAAGTAATTCAAAAGTAATAAAAGTAAACAGTTATCTCTTGCCTACCCTGTCTCCTCCCTGGAAGCATCCAGTGTTAGCAGTTTCTTGTATAAGCTTTAGGAGATGTTCTATATAAATACAAGCAAATATGTATATTTTCTCTCACCTCTTCTTTTCATTTCTTTTAAAAAAATACAAATGAAAACATATTAGGTATACTGTTCAATACTCTACTTTTTTCATTAAAATATATTTTCATTTACTATAACATTTTGCTACTATTTTTAAAGTAGTGTCAAAGAGGTGAAGATTACAAGTGTGAGTCTGGGAAAGCTATGTGTTACCACAGTGCCCACAAAATTGCCCAAGGCCAAAAGTAAATCAGAAGAATCTTCACTCTGAAACAGGCTAAGTACCAAACATTGTTTGGTTGGCTCAAGAAGAAAGAGTTATATTGTTATATGAGTAAAGGTAGACAGCTGTAAGTTAAAAAGTTAAAAATCACATACCTTTAATGTAATCTTACTTTTTTCCCCATTGAAATGTTGCTACTTTGTTGATACGCACCTCTATTACCTTGGGGAAGATGAAATTTCTAGGAGTCCTTTTCTAGGTTCACTATCCAAATATTGTCTATTTCTGGTGTAGTGGTCCTGGAACCCTTTGAAAAACTGGTAAAAGCTGTGGACTTTCATTTCAGAGAAATCCAGGTAGGTAGAGATACATTTGACTTTGACTTTAGGGGGTTTATAGACTACCCAACGCTCATTGGTGGCAAATTTCCCTGAAGTAAACACTTGGTTCTGATCTGACTGAAAAATAAAAATAGTTTGTGTTCTGTTGGAAGTTTTAGTAATAAGCCTATTGTTTTCAGATATTTTAGTAAATAAAAAGTTGATTGCATGGGGAACCTGGCACTAAACCATTTGTAGATGACCTACTTCTGGGTTGGGGTTTTGTATGTGGCAGAACAGCTTCCTTGCTGTGTCCTATTGAAAGCCCTCAACACAAGGATTTGTAATTTAAAAAAAAAAAAATCTTAATAAATTAAAAAAAGTAAATTGCAAGTTTTTTGAGGGCACATGTTAGACTTAATCAGCTTACACATGATTTCCTTCTGCCATTTCCTCCCAAAATAATGTATTTGAGTTCGATCACTGTATTAGTCTGTTTTCATGCTGCTGATAAAGCCGTACCCAAGACTGGGCAACTTACAAAAGAAAGAGGTTTAATGGACTTACAGTTCCACATGGCCTCACAATCATGGCGGAAGGCAAAGAAGGGCAAGTCACATCTTACTTGGATGGCAGCAGGCAAAGAGAGAGCTTGTGCAGGGAAACTCCTGCTTTTAAAACCATCAGATCTCATGAGATTCACTATCATGAGAACAGCACAGGAAAGACCTGCCCCATAATTCAATAATCTCCTACTAGGTTCCTCCCATGACACATGGGAACTGTGGCAGTTACAATTCAAGATGAGATTTGTATGGGGACACAGTCAAACCATATCCTTCTGCCCCTGGCCCCTCCCAAATCTCATGTCCTCACATTTCAAATCCAATCATGCCTTCCCAACAGTCCCCCAAAGTCTTAACTTGTGTCAACATTAACTCAAAAGTTCACAGTCCAATGTCTTATCTGAGACAAGGCAAGCCCCTTCCACATAATTATGAGCCTGTAAAATCAAAAGCAAGTTAGTTACTTCCTAGATACAGTGGGGTCCAGGCATTGGGTAAATATAGCCCTTCCGAATGGGAGAAATTGACCAAAGTTAAAGGGCTATAGGCCCCATGCAAATCTGAAATCTAGCAGAGCAGTCAAATCTTAAAACTCCCAAATGTTCCCCTTTGAATCCAGGTCTCACATCCAGGTCATGCTGATGTAAGAGGTAAGTTCCCACAGTCTTGGGCAGCTCTGCCCCTGTGGCTTTGCAGGGTACAGCCTCCCTCCCAGCTGCTTTTATGGGCTGGCATTGAGTGTCTGCAGCTTTTCCAGGTGCTCAGTGCAGGTTGTGATTGGGTCTACCATTCTGAGGTCTGGAGGACAGTGGCCCTCTTCTCACAGCTCCACTACGTGGTGCCCCAGTAGGCACTCTGTGTGGAGGTTCTGACCCCACATTTCCCTTCTGCATTGCCCTAGCAGAGATTCTCCACGAGGGCCCTGCCCCTGCAGCAAACTTCTGCTTGGGCATGCAGGCATGTCCATACATCTTCTGAAATCTAGGCAGAGGTTCCCAAACCTCAATTCTTGACTTCTGTGCACTTGCAGGCTCAACACCACATGGAAGCTGCCAAGGCTTGAGGCTTGCACCCCTTGAAGCCATGGTCTGAGTGCTACATTGGCCCCTTGCAGCCACAGCTGGAGCAGCTGGGATTCAGGACACCAAGTCCCTAGGCTGCACACAGCACAGGGACTCTGTGCCCAGCCCATGAAACCATTTTTTTCTCCTAGGTCTCTGGGCCTGTGATGGGAGGGGCTGCTGTGAAGACCTCTGACATGGCCTGGAGAAATTTTCCCCATTGTCTTGGGTATTAATATTTGACTCCTCATTACTTATCCAAATTTCTATAGCAGGCTTGAATTTCTCCTCAGAAAATGGGACTTCCTTTTCCATTGCATTATTAGACTGCAAAATTTCAGAACTTTTATATTCTACTTCCTGTATAAAACTGAGTGCCTTTAACAGCATCCCAGTAATATCTTGAATGCTTTGATACTTAGAAATTTCTTCCGCCAGATACCCTAAATCATCTCGCTCAAGTTCAAAGTTCCACAAATCTCTAGGGCAGGGGCAAAATGCCATCAGTCTCTTTGCTAAAACATAACAAGAGTCACCTTTGCTCTAGTTCCCAACAAGTTACTCATTTCCATCTGAGACCACCTCAGGCTGGGTTTCATTGTCTATATTATTACAAGTATTTTGGTCACAGTCATTCAACAAGTCTCTAGGGAGTTCCAAACTTTCCTACCTTTTCCTAGCTTCTTCTGAGCCCTCCAAGCTGTTCCAACCTCTGCCTGTTACCCAGTTTCAAAGTCACTTCCACATTTTCAGGTGTCTTTTAGCAGCGCTCCACTCTACTGGTACCAATTTACTGTATTAGTCCATTTTCACACTGCTGATAAAGACATACCTGAGACTGGGCAATTTACAAAAGAAAGAGATTTATTGGACTTATAGTTCTGCATGGCTGGGAGGCCTCACAATCATGGCAGAAGGTGAAAGCCATGTCTCACATGGCAGCAGACAAGAGAAGAGAGAGCTTATGCAGGGAAACTCCCGTTTTTAAAACCATCAGATCTCGTGAGACTCATTCACTATCATGAGAATGGTGCAAGAAAGTCCTGCTCCATAATTTAATCACATCCCACCAGGTTCCTCCCATGATACTTGGGGACTATGGGAGTTACAATTCAAGATGAGATTTGTGTGGGAACATGGTCAAACCATATCAATCACTTAGAAATTTTATACACAATCATGTAATTGTTAAGAGCATTTACAGTCAGAATGTCAGTGGATGGGGAGTTCTATGGTTTGGATGAGTCCCCCAAATTTTATGTATTGGAAGCTTAATCCCCAGATTCTTATGCTGATTGAAGGTAGGTCCTTTGGGAAGTAATTAGGATTAAATAAGTTCATCAGGGTGGAACTCCCCATTATGGACCTACTGGCTTTATAAGAAGAGGAAGAGGGACCTGAGTTGACACACACAAACTCTTGTCCTCTTGTTCTGTGATGTCATCTGCCATGTTATGATGCAACTAGAAGGTCCTCACCAGATGTCAGCACTATGCACTTGGACTTCCCAGCCTCTAGAACTGTAAAAAATAAATTTCTTGTCTTTATAAATTTATAAATTACTCAGTCTTGAAACTTCAATTACAGCACAGAAAATAGAATAAGATGGGGAGCAAGATCTAACTCTGTTCTGCCACTTACCTAGTACAGGACAACTTAATATTTCTTAACTTCACTTTTTTCATTTGTAAAGTAAGGTTAATAGTACCCTTCATGGTGTGGTGTAAGGGTTATGTGGGACAATGAAGGTAAATCTGTGAGCACAGTGTCTGGCACAAATAATAGTTCAGTTAATGTTATCTGTCAATTCTGTCCTAATGACTAAGATTCTTAATTCTTAATGTTTTGGAATTATATTAGATGACTCTATATCACATTCATCATTATTTTAAAAGACAGGCAATTTGATCACCTTGAGACTAATTGAGAAGTTCAAGATCCTAGAATGCCAAGTGGCAAAATTGTATAATAGTTAGAAACATGTAATTGGAGTTCTATTGGCCACTTGGGGGAATGGATTTTATAGATATACTAGAAATGTTAAAGTTTATAGAACAGAATAATTATTGTAACAGTAACCTCAATATCTTGTATTCATATGTATTAGTGTTCTCACTGCTAACTTCTCACCTCCCATTACTGTTAACCAAATGGGTTAAAAGGGATTCTATTTATAAAAGCAAGCTGAGAAATTTCCTAACATTATAATACATGCTTGTCTTTGGGTTGGTCTTATAATGTCTGATAATTCTTTTCTTTTCTTTTCTTTTTTTTTTTTTTGAGATGAAGTCTTTCTCTGTCACCCAGGCTGGAGTGTAGTGGCACAATCTTGGCTCACTGCAACCTCTGCCTCCCAGGTTCAAGCAATTCTCCTGCCTCAGCTTCCCGAAACTGGGACTACAGGCAAGCGCTGCCATGCCTGGCCAATTTTTTGTATTTTAGTAGAGATGGGGTTTCACCATGTTGCCCAGGCTGGTCTTAAACTCCTGAGCTCAGGCAATCCGCCCTCCTTGGTCTCCCGAAGTGCTAGGATTATAGGTGTGAGCCATCATGCCCGGCCAATGTCTGAGAGTTAAAAGAGGTCTTACAGTATTCATCAAAACTTAGTTTTGGGATATTTATTCACATTTACCCAAGATTCACTGAAAATACCATGTCCCCCCAATTTAGTAGATTCTCCCTATCTTTCTTACTCTAAAGACAAAACTTGTCCTGTAGGTCATTTTACTTTTTTTTTTTTTTTTTTTTATTTAACCTAAACAGGGAGCAAGCAGCCTTTAAAATTAGCAGACCTTCTAAAAATTAAGCAGGCTTTTGCCAGGCCCAGGCTTAGATTGTGTGTGTGTGTGTGTGTGTGTGTATCTCTGTATGTGTGCATGTATTCATATATGAATGTATACATCTCTGTGTGTATCTTTTTGTCTGTTTCTAAATCTATTTTTTTTCAGTCATCTTATGGTTGAGAAAAGGTACTAAGAAAAAAAGGTCTGAGAAGTCCATTCATCACTGGAATCTGCCTCTCTGCCTGACTGGTGGCTCCCCAGAGAGTCTTAACAAGGTGCCATTGAACCAAAGTTCTTCTCCCCCGCCCCAAAACAATCCTGAAAACACTATAATTTGAGGCTATTCTGTCATCTTCATTCCCAGGCTCTGCAGAACCTCCCCTCCCCCATTCATCTCTAGGCCCACCAGGGATGTGGGCAAAGGAAGCATTAAAATGGATAGATTGATAGCCTTGTGAACACATCTATCTTTAAACGTGTTGAATATTATGTCAATTATTCATCATTCAGAGATATCATTGCAGGGAAAAATCACATTAAGAGGAGTAAGGAAAACTAAAGGTTATAAATTCCAATCCAGCATACTCCCTAGTGGCTCTGGAATTCGGTGCCAGCTCCTCTGTGGTGGTCTCATTGGAATGCAAGAGTGCCAGACTTTCTCTTAGGGATGTTTTATCCCCAGCCTCACCCCCCATCAAGCATAGAGGTGGAAAAGGGTGAAATAAATCTGTAAACACGGTACTTCTACGTTTCTTCTTAATTCTGCTATCACCTTGAGTTTGATATGTGTGAAAAATATATTTTTCTCTCAGTTAACTCCTCAATGAAGTATTTTCTACAGCCCTAGATTATACCAAAAGTGGGCAACTGACATGGCAAGTGGTACAAGATAAATATTAGAATGGTTGGCAGACAGATTCTAATATTCTATATCTGGTGGGAGGGCACAGATTCTACCCTAGGCAGTGACTCAACCTCTCCAAGCCTGACCTTCCTCATTTTGTGATTTAGGGATTATACTGACTTCAGTGGCAGGTAGTGAAGAGTGAATTTGAAAATCTAGATTGCATAACTCTGAGTCCCCTCACCTCATCAAGCTGCCTATTTTTTAATGCCACAGTTTGTGGGAGGGACACCGAACTGTTCTTCAGAGTTTCTGAGGGTTCGTGGGTGAGGTATGTGTGTCTCTGGAGGGCTCTGCGCTGTGGATGGTTCTTCTGGAGGCCTGGTCTGGCAGGTGCTGCTCTGCCTCCCTGTCTTCCTTCCTACCACTAGATGTGACCCCTTTACTCCATTTGCTCAAAGAAGCACCAACACAGGTACCATCTAACCATCTATTCACTCAATAAATACTCCTTGTTCCTTGCATGCCTACTACATGCTACGGAGGAGCAGCTGTGAACCTGAAGGAAGCCCCTGCTCTCGTTGAAACCTGCATTTCAGTGGGAACGATGGAAGGCAGGCACATGGGACATTTCAGGTACCGGTGGGTGCTGTGAGGGTGATGATGCCACGGAAGATGGGTGGGATGGGAGGTCAAGGAGGGCCCTTCTGAGGATATGACAGTGGAGGTAAAGAGGTAAGACAGTGGAGCCAGTTATGTGAAGATCTGGGGAAAGAGTGTTCCAGGCAAGGGAGCTGTGAGTTCAAGCCTGTTATGATAAAGAGACGGGGGCGTTCAACAAACAGGAAAGGAGAGAGTGTGGCAGGAAAGTGTGGTGTGAGATGATTAGAGAGGTGTGCAGTCTAGAACTAAGAGTTCATAATAAGAAATTTGGATTGTATTCTAAGTACAGCTGGAGGATTTTATGTGGATGCTTGACATATTTTGATTTATGGTGGTGGTGGGAAGGTCACTCTAGCTGCTGTGTGTGAACTAGGTTGTAGTTGTGGGGAGGAATGGGAGCGGGAAGGGCAGTTGGAGGCTCCTGCAGTGGTTAAAGTGAGAGATGATGGTGGCTTGGACCAGGGTAGTTATCAGCGGTATGATGGCCAAAAATAGATGGGGTTGTGAGTTTTTCTGGAGGCTTTGGAATTTGGTGCCTGATGTGTCCTATGTGTACTGAGAGAATCCACCCATGGATTCAGTGTGGGCAAGAATGGAGTGAGGGAAACTGAGGATGGCTCCTAGGTGTTTTACAGGTTTTAGGTTTTGGCTACCCTCAAATCTAGAAAAATCTGGCAATTTTGGCTCACATAATATATCAGCCTTTTTCTGCCTTGAGGATTTTCTCATTAGCTATGTCTCTCCATGAGCCTCTCATCTCTTCTATGCTCTGGGCTTTCTCTTCTTATGTTCTCTGTTTTGTGGGCTGAATATTTTTGAGCAGGGATGGCATTATTTAGAGCTTTTTATTGGTAGCCTACTGAGTGCTCAAACCTGTGCTAGTCCCTATAGGGAATATGGAAAGACTTCTTGGAGAATTATTATGCTAGTGTCCATTGCGGTGTTCCTGGCAAGGGTATTCTCATATTCCTATGACCACGGAGCCTCCCCTTCCCCTTTGCCCTGAAGATTCTCTCATGGGACTAGTGTTTCATTGAATAACATGTTGGTTATGTGTAGCACGCTGGTTACGTGTAGCATGCTGGCTATGTGTGGCATGCTGGTTAGGAGCTCTAGGCTTAGGATCTTGGTTCTGCCGTCTTTGGTTGCATGAGCTGTGCAAGCTGCTTAACATCTTTTAGGCTAACTTTCTATATTTGTAAAATGGGAAACTGACTTCCTAGGGCACTTAGGAATATTTTAAGAGATGTCATATAGGAACTGGCAGATACAGGCTCAATAAAAAGTAAAGTAGATGGTGTTGCTGCTGTTGCTTTTACTGTTGTTTTTATTGACTTGAATAAAGAAATCTTGCACCTGTTAAAATGAAACACTACATGGTAGCTCCTGATATTTTGCCATACTCAGCTGGTGATAAGAATCAGATAAGCCAGTCATTTGAATAACTATGATTTATTGAATTCTTTTTTTTTCAAGAAGTTGAAATATCTCTTTATTTATGTCTGTTTTTTCTTTCTTTCATGAGTCATTCGTAGTTTTCTGCACAGATGCTCTTTAAATATTTTATTAGATTTTTAAAAAATTTTTTATTATACTTTAAGTTCTAGGGTACATGTGCATAATGTGCAGGTTTGTTACATATGTATATTTGTGCCATGTTGGTGTGCTGCACCCATCAACTCGTCAGCACCCATCAATTCATCATTTATATCATGTATAA
>NW_016803289.1:1022135-1080005 GCF_001698545.2 Rhinopithecus bieti
CTGAGCCCTGCCCCCAGAGGTGGAGTCTATAGAGACAGGCAGGGTTCCATGAACTTCTGAGGTCTGCTCCCAGTTCTAGTTTCCCAGAGGCTTTGTTTATCTATTTAAGTCTCAGCAATGGCAGGCGCCCCTCCCCAGCCTCGCTGCTGCCTCGCAGTTAGATCGCTGCAGACTGCTGTGTTAACAATGAGGGAGGCTCCGTGGGCGTGGGACCCTCCCGGCCAGGTGAGGGATATATTCTTCTGGTGTGCCCGTTTGCTTAGAGCGCGGTATTGGGGTGGGAGTTACCCGATTTTCCAGGTGTTGTGTGTCTCAGTTCCCCTGGCTAGGAAAAGGGATACCCTTCCCCTTGCGCTTCCCAGGTGAGGCGATGCCTCGCCCTGCTTCAGCTCTTGCTGGTCAGGCTGCAGCAACTGACCAGCACCGATTGTTCGGCACTCCCTAGTGAGATGACCCCAGTACCTCAGTTGAAGATGCAGAAATCACCGGTCTTCTGTGTCGCTCGTGCTGGGAGTTGGAGACTGGAGCTGTTCCTGTTCGGCCATCTTGCTCCGCCTTTATTCAATTTATTGAATTCTTACCGTGCTCTAAGTTATTTATGTATACTGTTTCACTTAATCTTCATGACCATTCTAGGAGTCAGGTTCAATTGTTATTGCCATTTGATAGATGATGAGGGCAATGAGACTTAGAGGGGTTAAATAATTTGCTAAAGGCCACACAGCCTGTAAAATGGCAGAAGCTGGGACTATCCAACTCCAAAGCCCACGTTCTTAGACATTAGGGGATATTGAATGAACTGTGTTTGTGTATGGGGGAATTTAAGAGAATATCAAACCATTTCTAGAGTTCTACCCAATATTGAGACCTTGTCTAATGTAAGGGAACTCTGAAGTTCTCTTGATTGAATGCTCTCCCCTTCATAGCAACTTCTTCTGCAGCTTCCTTGCCCGATGCTCCAGTATTTGAGGTATGCTTGATGGTTCTGAATTCAGATTTGAATCATGTGTCTGCCTGGTTTTTGTGCCCTTGGACAGCAAACTTAATTGCCAAGCCTCAGTTTTCTTCCCTTTTTTTTTTTTTTTTTTTAAAGTGGGTACAATGGTATCTATGCCACAGGCTTGTGGTAAAACTTAGTCTGATGAGATCTGATACATGCTGATGTTTATTGGGTACTTAATATTATTATTAGTGAAACCTGGCCAAATATGACTCTTTCATGAATGTATATAATTTCAGGGAGTTAATTTTACTAAAGTACTTGAAAATGTTGATTGATCTAGTATACTTTTATTTCATAGACAAAGTATAGGTAAAGTCAATAACAGTTATTTTAGATTGTGTGAATTCTAGGGTAGTGGCATTAGAATGGAAGTTTTATTTCTTTTAATTGGACTAGAGCCACCATTCCAAAAATCTATTGCACATCTTAAGTCACCCAGTGCTCTTGGATTCATCTTTGTTCTTTGCTTGGATGTCAAGCAGTCTGCCTGGAGCTGGTAATAGAGGCCTAAATTTAGAATCTGCCTACCTATAAATAAGGTCCAGAAAGATAGATGACTTTGGTCACCTGAAACTGATATTAGAAAACACATACACTAAGTTATCAAGGGAATGAGAGGGAGGGCGAGAGAGGCATGCCTAGGGAGAGGAAGGACAGGGCTTAAAAGGAGGGGTTGTGATGGATTGTTTAGCACCTGTAAACAAAGAACTGTGCCTGGGGCTCTCCTGGCTGTTGGAAATCCAGTCCAAACATTCAATGACTCAACTCAATCATTGTTCAGCTTGTTTAAGTCCATGCCATTTGTACATATGATGGGATTTTATGAGACATTTTACAACAATTCCCCACCACTGTTTGGGGAAATAATGTCATAAGATTCAACCTTCTTTCTTTTTCCATTCTGAGATGGTTTCTCCAAAAATAGCTTTTATGTGCCCTTAGCAGTTGGCTACTCTCAGTTTCTACTAAGAAATACAGGCCGGCCTCACTGAGCAGGGGGCCCTTGTATTTGATTTTCAGAAGAGCACATGTATTTGAAAGGATTTCATTGTCTTTTTGCCAGGAAGCAACAATGTCTGAACCAGACACTTCTGGGTGACCAAAAGAAAGACTCACCTTATTGTTTTGTTATTCTTTATAGGTGGTTAAGGGGATGAGCTTTGTAGTAAGATGCATTTGGATTCATGCTCTTCCTTCATGTCTTCCCAGCTATTATCTTGGGCAAGTTAGAAACCTTTTGGAACTTATTTGTCCGTCTATAAAATGGGGATGATAACATTATCTCATAGGTTTGTTGTGAGGGTATTTAAAATACTTAGCAGTGCCAGGCACAGAGTTAACCCCTTAATAAATGGCATTGATTATAATTATGAGGCTGTCTTCTCTGCCTCAACTTTCTTCTTGTCTTGTCTAGTAGTTTTGAGTGGCTGGTCTGTGTTTCCTTGTCATATATGGTTTCCTTCCTTGCATGTATCATTCTCTGAAACTATCTTATTTAAAAATTTGTTTGTGGTTTCTGCCCTCCCACTATGATGCAAGCATCACATGGCAAGCCTTTGTGCATCTGCTTATACTTGTCCACTCAGGGAGAGCACTGTGTAGGCTCTCCATACATAATTACTGACTAACTCCCCTAACTGTTTCAGTAATTTTTCTTTCTTCTCCATGATTCCTGTATTAAAAAACCATTTTATTTTAGAATTGAGGGTCTAGGCAAGGATGAGAATGAAAAGGTGATCATTGTTTTGGATTGGTTTGAGGTGGAATCTCAGGTTAGAAGAACTTCTTGGGAAAACTAGGAAGAAGACGACTGGGGCTTTCCCCTCTGCCCCTGCCAGAGATTGGTGTAAGTATATTCATTAGGATTCTAGTTTCAAGGCCCATAAAATTCACTGAGCAAGCTTAAGCAAAAAAAGAGGTGTTCGTTGTAAGGACTCAGGAATGTTTTTTGGAACTGAAGGGAATGGATGTCATCAGGCTCCAGGAATGGGCTGGAAATATGAATTTTTTTCACAAACATCTGCTTCTGCCTTTTCTCTCTGCAGATCTACTTTTGCATCTCTAAAACCCAGCGTTTTGCAAACTATCTGTGCTAAAACACAGTAAAAATGAGTTATACTAAAATGAAATAAAACAAGCCCTGATTTTTTATTATTAGATTCCATAGACATAAAATTATTCTGTCGAAGTGCTATAAAGGTTCTTAAGTGCTTCCTTACTCTCAGTTTCTGTCCTTAATTCCTCGTGGACTGGTAACAGATGGCTTGTAAGCAGGCATGACTGCAGTTTACGTAGCAAGTGTGGATCGCTACCCCTCATGCTCAGATCCACACCCCTCCACAAGAAACCAGACCAAACTGAATGGCAATCTTTTAGCCTGCAAGTGTGATTCAGGCTTTGCTCAATGGTCTTTTATAATACTCTGGTCTATGCAGCTATGGCCACTAGGTGGGGCAAAGAATAAAACATGGCAGCTAGGGGTGTGTCCTTGTGGGGCGGGGAAACACTGTTAAGGGCTGAGCCGAGTGGACACCTGAAAATGGGTCTACATAGGGAAGTTTCCAGCACTACTGATTCTATTTCTTCTGAAAACACGTCATGAAAAGACTTCTGATGCCTGCCTGGCGCAGGGACTCTGGGAGGTGACCGAATGTGTGGCTATGAATATGGAGGGGAGAAGTCATACACTAGTTTCACAATTCTCACTAGTGTATTTTGAGAGAGTTCCCATCACATTTACACTCTCTGCCAGCCTACTCCTATTTCTGTATGCAAATATTTTTCAAGCACACAGCTTCCCAGATCTCTGGCACAAACTGTCTAATGCTTCCCTTGCAGATGTTTTATGGATTTATTTTTTATCTTATGCCAAGGAATTGAAATGTCCACTTGAGATTTGGTCAAGTGAAGGCCTAGATCTTTTCAGAATGGTAGTGACAATTTCAAGAACCATTTGGCATCTAGGGGAGATTCCTCAAGTGAGTCCTAAGTGAATTTGTCAATGCTCTTCCTTTACCAGAGGGGTAGCTGACATAAATATAGGCCTTGGTTATCATCGATACTCCCCTTTCCCAGCTTTCTTGGAACAAGCTTGTTTAGCAAGCAGATACCTGTAAGACCTGGAATTCGTACACTAATGGAAAGGCTTTGGTTTAAGAGACTTAGGCCAATTCAAGCCCAGTTTAAAAATGCAGAAAGTTACTGTGATATGGTAATTGCATGGATGAACTGTAAGCATTTATAGATGAGTGATCAAGAGTGTGAAATTCAAACTGGGCATGGTGGCTCACACCTGTAATCCCAGCACTTTGGGAGACTGAGGCAGGCAGATCACCTGGTCAGGAGTTTGGGACCAGCCTGGCCAACAAGGCAGAACCCTGTCTCTATTAAAAATACAAAAATTAGCTGGGCGTGGTGGCACACACCTGTAATCCCAGCTACTCAGGAGGTTGAGGCAGGAGAATCCCTTGTGGAGATTGCAGATAGCTAAGTGGAGGTTAGCAGGTGGAAGTTAGTGCAGTTAGCAGGTGGAGGTTAGTGAGTGGAAGTTAGTTCAGTTAGCAGTTGGAGGTTGCAGTTAGCTGAGACTGTGCTAATGTACTCCAGTCTGGGCCACAGAATGAGACTCTATCTAAGAAAAAAAAAGTATGGACTTCAAGTTGGAATCTTGTCTCTCTATTTGTGTGTCCTTAGTCAAGACACTGGCTTCTCTGAGCATCAGTTCCCTTAGCTTCAAAATGAGCATAATCATTTCGTAGAGTTTTTGGTAACTCACTCAGCAACTATTTTGTTGAGCACTCACTAGCATCCAGATACTGGGCTAACACTGAGGGTGCAGTAGGGAATGAGAGAGATAGTTTTGCCTCGCATAGGACCACAGGACATTATAGCAGAGTAAGCTTTGAATAATAATAATAATAATAATGACAGTAATAAATTAAAGTACTGTGATCAAACGTAAGATATGGTCAAGCCCAAGTGTCAAAGCCCATGTGTCAAATCTTTTAGCAATCCTGATTCTGATTTGACTAACATCTGAATAATATTTACTATTTAGAGTTCATAATCCTCTGAAGCCAGCATTGTCCACATGTCAATAGAATTTTGCCTATGGATTTGTTTCCTTCCTCGGTTTTCCTATGTATTCCTTAGGTGTAATCAAATGCATCATTTACTTTTTCTTTTTTGAGACAGAGGCTTGCTCTGTCGCCCAGGCTGGAGTGCAGTGGCACAATCTCAGCTCACTGCAGCCTCCACCTCCTGGGTTCAAGTGATTTTCCTGCCTCAGCCTCCCGAGTAGCTGGGATTACAGGTGTGAGCCACCACGTCCAGCTAATTTTTGTGTTTTTAGTAGAGATGGGATTTCACCATGTTGCCCAGGCTGGTCTCCAACTCCTGACCTCAAGGGATCTGCCTGCCTCGGCCTCCCAAAATGCTAGGATTACAGGTGTGAGCCACTGCGCCTGGCCCATTTACTTTTTCCGGAAGCTTTTAAATCAAGAATGTGAAGGAAAAGCCTCTACTGAGAGATAATAAGGCCAAATTTATCCATTTGTTTGTTTGTCCATTTGGTGTTTATGGAATATCTTTTGGTTGTTTGGCACTGAGGACATAGAGGTAAAATGACCACTTTTCAGTAGGGGGACGAATATTTAAATATGTAGGTGTCAATATTGTGGGGTTAGGCATCATAATAGAAATTATGAGAGGTAGAATTCTTGTGTGTGTGTGTGTGTGTGTGTGTGTGTCTGTCTTTTATTCTTTTCTTTTGGTAGAGAAAGGTCTTTCTCAGTTGCCCAGGCTGGTTTCCTGGCCTCAAGTGATCCACCTGCTTTGGCCTCCCAAAGTGCTGGAGTTACAGGTGTGAGCCTCTGCACCTGGCTGTGGGAGGCAAAATTCTGAGATGGCTCCCAAATTTCCTGATGCCTTGGTGTATGCCCTCCCCCTTGCATCTGCATTCCCTTCCTCTTGAGCATGGGCGGGACTTGTGAACATGATGGGATATTACTCCTGTGTTTAGCGTACTAACCAGTTGAGTTAACAAAAAAATGGCATTATTCTGGATGAACCAGACCTAATCAAGTGAGCCCTTAAAAGGGACTGAGCCCTTCCTGAAGTCAAAAGAGAGTCAAAGTGTGAGAGAGAAACTTTCCTGCTGACCTGGAAGACACAGCCTTCATGAGCTCTATAGCTGCAAGAAAATGGGTTATCAAGTTCCATGTTAGCTTGGAAGAAGACCCCAGATCTAGCAACCTTGTGAGCAGAGGACTTAGCTAACCTTTACTCAGACTCCTGACCCAGGGAAACTGTGAGATAATAAGTCTGTGTTGTTTAAAGCCACTTAATTTGCAGTAATTTGTTACACAGCATAGAAAAATGAATACAGAGGTATGTATATATTGCCATGACAGAATGACCTTTCTTAATTGTACAAACAGATCTCTGCTGGACTATGTGGGACTGTGAGTCAAACTGAAACTTCTGGATGCAGGTAGATGGTGAAATTTGTGACGTATGAACTGTTAGTAGATTAAGGTCAATGGCAAAGAAACCAAGCATTTGAAGACTATTTCATGGATTATATATTTGTATGGTTTTAATTACATTAATATTTAATAATTGTATGTGTTCCATATAGTGCTGGGTGGGGGTAAAAGCAAGAATGTGTAACACAGACCTTGCCCTGAAGATGCTTGTTCTTTATTCAAGGAGACAATTGTGTCAGTTGGCTACATTACAATAACTCCACATGGAGATCTAAGCAATTTACTGTGAGAGTTTAATTCAGTCTGAAATGAGTTAGAGAAGCCTTTGTTTGTTGCATTTGAGCTAGGGCTTAAAGGATGTCCCCACTGATGCTGCTGGTTGCCTTTGGAAAAGCCATTTCCTCCTTCTTTCCTGGAAGATCTCTGATGTTTCTTGGGGGGATCTATGTTTCTCCAGCATGACTCAGATTGATCTTGTTTGGCCTAAACCATGGGGTGGCTGACTGGGCCAAGCAGTTTGCCACGTGTTTTTGTAAATGAAGTTTATTGGAACAAGTCACCCAATGGTTTTTGTATTATTGATGACTATTTTTGTGCTACACGGGGAGAGTTGAGCAGTTGTGGCAAAGCCCATATGGCCCACACAAGCTAAAATATTTACTATCTAGCCTTTACAGGAAAAGTTTGTTGACCTCTGGTGATATGGTTAGGCTTTGTGTCCCCACCCAAATCTCATCTTGAGTCGTAATCCCCAGGTGTTGAGGGAGAGACCTTGTGGGAGATGACTGGATCATGAGGGTGGTTCCCCTCATGCTGTTCTCGTGATAGTGAGTGAGTTCTCATGATATCTGATAGTTTTATAAGGCAGTTTTCCCTGCTGTTTCCTGTGTGCTCACATTCTCTCTCACCTGCCGTCATGTGAGATGTGCTTGTTTCCCCTTCACCATGATTGTACGTTTCCTGAGGCCTCCCTAGCCATGCAGAACTGTAAGTCAGTCAAACTTCTTTTCTTTATACATTACTCAGTCTTGGGCAGTTCTTTATAGCAGCGTGAGAACAGACTAATACACCTGGTCTAAGTCATCACGGTAATTTCAAACCTCTTTTCAGTGCTTGATTTAGGAGTGGGAATGCAACACAATTTGGCCAAGGAAATAGGATGGGATCATTGCTGGGGTTTTTTTAATTGACAAAAAGAGGCTTTCAAGAAGTTCCTGCTTCTTCTGCTAGATGGGTTTTTGACTGAATGTGATATTTCAAACTGCTAAAGCCTTTGTGACCTTTATGAGAATTAGCCTGAGAACAAGAGCATGTACTGAGGACATCAGATTGATACATTGAAAATAACTTTTATCTCTGATGGTGTCTTTGAGTTGTCAAATTAACCATCTCTGGAGTCATCTTATCTCCAGACTTTTTGTTCTGTGATGTAATAATTTTCAGTATTGTGCAAGCCAGTGGAGCCAGGGTTTTCTTACTTGCAGTCAGGATCAGTCATAGTAATTCTGATTTCATTGATTTCAGTAAATGGGGAAGGAGGAAAGGATGTTACAGGTTTAGGAAACAGCATGAGCAAAGTCCTAAGGCACAAATAAATATGGCTTGGCTGGGTATAGCAAGTATTTGCAGGACAGATAACAGGGTGTATGGGGGGAAACACTGGGAAGCTTGGAATCAGATTATAAAAGAGCTAGAATGTGAGATTAAGATTTTAAGATTTTGGAAATTTATGAGCAATAAAGTGTCATTGGAGCTTTTTGAGGAAGAAAGTAACCTTTTTCAACTCACATTTTAGGAAAGTAACTGTAGATGCAGTGTAAAGGAGTGGTCCCCAACCTTTTGGTACTAGGGTTAAGTTTCGTGGAAGATCATTTTTCCATGCGAATTGGGTGGGGGAATGGTTTCAGAATGAAACTGTTCCAACTCAGATCATCAGGCGTTAGATTCCCACAAGGAACATGCAACCTAGATCCCTTGCATGCACAGTTCACAATAGGGTTCTCACTCCTTTGAGAATCTGATGCCTCAGCTGATCTGACAGGAGGTAGAGCACAGGCAGTAATGCTTGCTTTGCCCACTGCTCACCTCCTGCTGTGTGGCCTGATTCCTAACTGATCCCAGTACTGGTCTGTGGCCCAGGGGCTTGGGGACCCATGGTGTAAAGAATGGATCAGAGTGGTGTAAAGTATAGGTTAGTGAAGATAGGCTTCCTTTTACTTCACTGAATACCAGTAGCCTAGAGCAAGACCTCTAGGTAGAGCAAGTCATTAGCCAGAGTGTGGTCCCTAAAACAACAGTACCAGAATCACCTGGGAACTAGTTAGAAATCCAAATTATCAGGTTCCACCCCAGAACGAGTGAATCAGAAACTCTGGAAGTGGGACCAAGCAACCTTTTATCTAGCCTTCCAGGTGATTCCAACACACGCTCAAGTTAGAAAACCACTGCTCCAGACAGTTCATAGACAGCTGTACAATTACTAGGGAGGCTTTCTTAACAAAGTGATGACATCTATATTTATCTGAGACGAAGGTACACACCAGAGTAGTTTTTCAGGGAAATTGTAAAGTATTTTTACCATGTGGGTTAAGAATTGGGGTTATGGAATATTGCTAGCAATACACTAATTTGTATTTTTGAAGAAAAAAGAAAGTATTCCTGTCTTGTGCTGACTTTCAAAGGGAAATGCTTCCAACTTTTGCCCATTTATTATGATATTGGCTGTGGATTTGTCATATGGCTCTTATTATTTTGAGGTATGTTGCTTCAATACCTAATGTATTGAGAGTTTTAAACATGAAGGGATGTTGAATTTTATTGAAGGCCTTTTCTGCATTTATTGAGATAAGCATGTGGTTTTTGTCTTTAGTTCTGTTTATGTGATGAATTATGTTTATTGACTTGCATATATTGAATCAGCCTTGCATCCCAAGGATAAAGCCAACTTGATCATGGTGGATAAGCTTTTTTATATGCTGCTGGATTTGGTTTGCCAGTATTTTATTTAGTATTTTTGCATCGATGTTCATTAGGGATATTGGTCTGAAGTTCTCTTTTTTTTTGTTGTTGTATCTCTGCCAGGTGTGGGTATTAGGATGATGCAGGCCTCGTAAAATGAGTTAGGGAGGAGTCCCTCCTTTTCAATTTTTCGGAATAGTTTCAGAAGAAATGGTACCAGCTCCTCTTTGTACCTTTGGTAGAATTCAGCTGTAAATCCATTTGGTCCTGGACTTTCTTTGGTTGGTAGGCTATTAATTACTGCCTCAACTTCAGAACTTGTTATTGGTCTATTCAGGGATTCGACTTCTTCCTGGTTCACCCTTGGGAGGGTGTATGTGTCCAGTAATGTATCCATTTCTTATAGATTATTTTAGTTTATTTGCACAGGGGTGTTTATAGTATTCTCTGAGAGTTGTTTCTATTTCTGTGGGTTCAGTGGTGATATCCTCTTTATCATTTTTTATTGAGTCTGTTTGATTCTTCTCTATTTTCTTCTTTATTAATCTAGCCAGAAGTCTATCTATTTTATTGTTTTCAAAAAAAAACAACTTCTGGATTTGTTGAGTTTTTGAAGTTTTTTTAAATGTCTCTATCTCCTTCAGTTCTGCTCTGATCTTGGTTATTTCTTGTCTTCTGCTAGCTTTGAAATGTATTTGCTCTTGGTTCTCTAGTTCTTTGAGTTGTGATGTTAGGATGTCGATTTGAGATCTTTCTAGCTTTTTAATGTGGGCATTTAGTGCTAGAAATTTCCCCTTAACACTGCTTTGGCTGTGTCCCAGAGATTCTGAAATGCTTTCACACTATTGTTGGGAATGTAAATTAGCTCAACTACTGTAGAAGACAATGTGATTCCTCAAAGACCTGGCACCAGAAATACCATTTGACCCAGCAATCCCATTACTGGGTATATGCCCAGAGGAATATAAATCATTCTATTATAAAGATGTGTGCACGTGTATGTTCATTGCAGCACTATTCACAATAGTGAGGACATGGAATCAACCCAAATGCCCATTAATGATAAACTAGTTAAAGAATATGTGGTACATATACACCATGAAATACCATGCAGCTATAAAAAGGAATGAGATCATGTCCTTTGCAGGGACATGGATAAAGCTGGAAGCCATTATTCTTGGTAAACTAACGTAGGAACAGAAAACAAACACCATTTTTCTTGTTCATAAGTGGGAGCTGAACAATACGAACACATGGATACAGGGATGGGAACAACATACGCTGGGGCCTATTGAGGGTGGGTGAGGAAGAGCATCAGGAAAAATAGCTAATGCATGCTGGGCTTGATAATTAGATGATGGGTTGATAGGTGCAGCAAACCACCATGGCACATGTTTACCTATGTAACAAACCTGCACATCCTGCGCATGTATCCCAGAGCTTAAAATAAAATAAACAGAAAACCTTCACATTAACACCTGCGGAGTACTGCCTGATGGCTTAGTTTTAAGTCTATTAATAGCTGGCCTTGTCATTTAAGTTGAAAGGGCTTACAAAAATCTAAACCATTTTGAAATAAATAAGGTGAATGAGGGTCAAAAAGAAACAACAACAACAAGAAAAAAGAAAAAACAAAGTATTAAGGTTCTTGGCTCATTTGTATTCTGAATTTAAAAGCCCCTTACTTCATGAATGTAAAACACATCAAGTTAATTATTCCATTGTTTTTCCACCATAGATTAATGACATTACATACATCAGTGACACTGTACATTTTAAAGTCTATTAATTTTATCACTTCCTGGGTCAGAGGAGAAACTTATTCTTTAGCAGCCTCTGCTGACCTCTTTCAGGAAAACATTTATTAAGCACCTTCTTGAAGAAAGTCAGTTTGTAAAGACAAAAGAGCTGTAGAGTGCTCCTGATATGGCTTGGCTGTGTCCTCACCCAGACCTCATCTTGAACTGCAATTCCCATAATCCTTACATGTCCTGGGAGGGACCCGGTAGGAGATAATGGAATCATGGGGGCAGTTTCCCCGCATGCTGTTCTCATGATAGATAGTGAGTTAACATGAGAGCTGATGGTTTTATAGGGGGCTTCCCCCTTTGTTAGGCACTCATTCTCTCTCCTGTCACCCTCTAGAGAGGAGCCTTCCACCATGATTATAAGTTTCCTGAGACCTCTCCAGCCATGCAGAACCATGAGTCAATTAAACCTCTCTACTTTCTAAGCTACCCAGTCTCTGTTATTTCTTCACAGCAGTATGAGAAAGACCTCATACAGCTCCCAAGTTTTTCTGCAAAGTATGTGGGTTTGAAATAGTATGGGGACTCACAAGTGAGGAGTTAGAAAAAGAGACCACACACCTAAGAATGTCTAGTATTTTGGAAAATTTTGTCTATTACAAAATATACTAGGAGGATGTTTACAAAGCTCATTAATATTACTGCGGATCAACTCTTAGAATTCTTGACCTAAAGCAGGGATAGAGAAGTTTCATTTTGCATGCTGACTTTGATGGAATAATAAAGATTGCTTAGAGTCCTGTTTTGGGGGAAAAACATGTCTGAGGCCCTCTCTGGGCCCAGTGAGCGAGAATGCTGTGATTGATTGATTTCTGTGATGGGTGCTGAAATGGGAGAATTTACATTATAAGCGTTAGGGGAATTGTCATCCCTGCTTTGATTTCCCTCATTTAGTCAGATGGGATGACTTCAGTTATAAGACAGAAAATCAACTCAAAATAAGCATAAAAGGGAATTTATTATCTCAGGTAACTAAACAGGCTGGACTAATGGCTTTTAGCTCATTTTGATCTGGGACTCAAATAACATGGGACTGGGCTTCTGTCTCTTGGCACCTTTGATAACTGTCATGATAATAATGGTAATAACAGCTAACACATATAGCATTTCAATGTTTCAGATGTTTTTTATAAGCACATTACATTTACTAATTCACTTAACCCTCAAAATGAGTCTATGAGGTAGGCGGTAGTATTATCACTTCCATTTACAGATGGGGAAAGTGAAGCATAGAGAGATTAAGTAACTTGTTCAGGAATGTGCAAATGATGGACTCAGCATTAGAATCCATGTAGTCTGTTTCTAGGTCGGGCGCAGTGGCTCACGCCTGTAATCCCAGCACTTTGGGAGGCCGAGACAGGTGGATCACGAGGTCAGGAGATCGAGACCATCCTGGCTAACATGGTGAAACCCCGTCTCTACTAAAAATACAAAAAAACTAGCCAGACATAGTGGCGGGAGCCTGTAGTCCCAGCTACTTGGGAGGC
Organism: Rhinopithecus bieti; assembly: GCF_001698545.2. Taxonomy (NCBI): domain Eukaryota; kingdom Metazoa; phylum Chordata; class Mammalia; order Primates; family Cercopithecidae; genus Rhinopithecus; species Rhinopithecus bieti. Next base: position 1,034,878 of record NW_016803289.1, read on the forward strand.
TGAGGCAGGAGAATGGCGTGAACCTGGGAGGTGGAGCTTGCAGTGTGCCGAGATTGTGCCACCGCACTCCAGACTGGGCGACTGAGCAAGACTATGTCTCAAAAAAAAAAAAAAAAAGAAGAAAAAAGAAAAAAAAAGAATCCATGTAGTCTGTTTCTAGAGCCCATGTTCTAAACCAGGCTTGGGCAAACTATGTCCTGTGTGCCAAATCCTACCTGTGCTCATTCTTGTAAAAATATATTTTAAGTAACTTCAAAATAAATATATTTGTTTGGAACACAGTCACACTCATATATATATTGTCAATAGATGATTTCATACTACAGTGACAGAGTTGAGCTGTTATAACAGAGACTGTATGGCCTGCTATATTAGTTCATTCTCAAACTGTAATAAAGAACTACCTGAGACTGGGTAATTTATGAAGAAAGAGGTTTAATTGACTCACAGTTCTTCAGGCTGTCCAGGAAGCTTTAATTGACTCATAGTTCTGCAGGCTGTACAGGAAGCATGGCTGGAGGCCTCAGGTAACTTACAATTATGGTGTCAGGTAAAGGGAAAGTAAGCACAACTTACTGTGGTGAAGCAGGAGAGAAAGCAAGCAAAGAGGGAAGTGCTACACACTTTCAAACAGCCAGATCTTGTGAGAACTCACTATCATGAGAATAGGAAGGGGGAAATCTACCACCATGATCCAGTCACCTCCCACCAAGTCCCTCCCCCAACATTGGGAATTACGATTCAACATTGAATTTGGGTGGGGACATACAGCCAAACCATATCATACCACCCCCTGGCCCTTCCCAAATCTCATGTTCTTCTCATGTTTCATAATACAATCATGCCTTTCCAACAGTCCCCAAAGTCTTAACTTATTCCAGCATTAACTCGAAAGTCCAAGTCCTAAGTCTCATCTGAGACAAGACAGGCGCCTTCTGCCTATGAGCCTGTAAAATAAAAAACAAGTTAGTTACATCCAAGATACAATGGGGTTGCAGGCATTGGGTAAATGCTCCCATTCAAAAAGAGAGAAATTGGCCAAAATGAAGGGGCTAAGGCCCCATGCAAGTCTGAAATCCTGCAGGGCAGACATTAAATCTTAAAGCTTCAAAATAATCTCCTTTGACTCCATGTCTCACATCCAGGCCACACTGATGCAAGGGATGGGCTCCCAAGGCCTTGGGAAGCTCTGCCTCTGTTGCTTCACAGAGGACAGCCCCCACTGCTGCTTTCTTGGGCTAGAGTTAAGTGCCTGCAGCTTTTGCAGGCACACAGTGCAAGCTGTTGGTGGATTTACCATTCTGGGGTCTAAAGGACCATGGCCCTCTTCTCACAGCTCCACTAGGCAGGGCCCCAGTGGGGACTCTGTGTGGGGGCTCTGACCCCACATTTTCCTTCCTTATTTCCCTTGTCCATGAGTGCTTTGCCCCTGCAGCAGACTTCTGCCTGGACATCCAGGCATTTCCATACATCCCCTGAAATCTAGGTGGAAGCTCCCAAACCTCAACTCTTGCCTTCTGCACACCTTCTGCACAGGTCCAACACACAGAACCCACCAAGGCTTGGGTCTTGCACCCTCTGAAGCAATGGTTAGAGCTGTACTTTGGCTCCTTTTAGCCATGGCTGGAGCTGGAGTGATGGGATGCAGTGTACCACATCCCAAGGCTGCACAGAACAGCAGGGCCCTGGGTCTGGCCCAGAAAACCATTTTTCCCTTCTAGGCCTCCAGGCCTGTGGTGGGAGGGGCTGCTGTGAAGGTCTCTGAAATGCCTTGGAAGCATTTTCCCCATTGTCTTGGATATTAACATTTGGCTCTTTGCACAAATTTATGCAGCCTTAAATTCCTCCCCAGAAAATGTTCTCTTTTCTGTTGCACGGTCAGGCTGCAAAATTTCCAAACTTTTATACTCTGCTTTCCTTTTAAATATAAGTTCTAGTTTCAGGTCATTTCTTTGTTTATGCAAATGGAATGGGCTTTTAGAAGCATCCAGGCCACATCCTGAACACTTTGCTGTTTATACATTTCTTCTGCCAGATACCCTAAATAATCTCTCTCAAGTTCAAAATTCCACAGATCTCTACAGCAGAGGCACAATGCCACCAGTCTTTTTGCTAAAGCGTAGTAAGAGTGACCCTTCCTTCAGTTACCAACAAGTTCCTCATCTCCATCTGAGACGACCTCAGCCTGGGCTTCACTGTCTATGTCACAATCAGCATTTTGGTCACAGCTATTCAACAAGTCTCTAGGAAGTTCCAAACTCTTCCTCAACTTCCTGTTGTCTTCTGAGCCCCCAAACTCTACTAACTCCTGCCCATTACCCAGTTCCAAAGTTGGTTCCACATTTTCAGGTATCTGTATAGCAGTACCCCACTTCTCTGGTACCAATATTCTGTATTAGTCTGTTATCTCACTGCTACAAAAGAACTACCTGAAACTGGTTAATTTATGAAGAAAAGAGGTTTAATTGACCCACAGTTCTGCAGGCTATACAGAAAGCATGGCTGGGAGGTGAAGGGGAAGCAGGCATGTCTTACATGACCAGAGAATAAGGAAGAGAGAATGAAGGGGGAGGTGTACCAACTTTCAGATAATCAGATCTCATGAGAACTCATTATCACAGGAAGAGCAAGGGGGAAATTAGCTCCCCTGATCCAATCACCTCCCACCAGGTCCCTCCCCCAACATTGGGAATTACAATTCGACATGAGATTTGGGTGGGGACACACAGCAAACCATATCACCTGCAAAGCTTAAAATACTTACTATCTGCCCCTTCATAAGAAGAATTTACCAACCTTTGCTCTAAACCACTGTGCCATATTGGATTCTACCATTCCTAGGCTCCACATGGTGGCAAGATGGCTGCAGCTGCTCCCACTCCTAATCCTTTTCTTTTCACGTTCATAAAGAGCATACCTAGTTCCCCGATTCCTCAAATGAAGTCCTGGAATTGAGTCTTGCTTGCCCTGATTGGCCTGATTTAGGTCATCACTACACTGCCCAGCCCTGCTGCTCCATTCCTGAAACTAGGAATGAAGTCAGCTTCATTCATGGTTTGTGGCTGGAGGTCAAGAAAGAGTGTTCCATCCTAAGATGACATCTAGAGAGTTTACTGTGGGAAAAACATCAGAATTCTGGGTAGTAAAAACAAATATTGATTGTATTAATAATGGCCTATTTAGTGCATTTGTTTATTTAATTACATGATTGTAAATATTTGATGTAAATGGAAAAATTGGATGGAAATATTTCAGTAATGTGCCCGGATGGCTATGCAGGAAGGCAACATTTCTATCCCCATCTCACGAGAGGCCGGTTGCTAATTAGTGACTATTCTTTCTAAGGATTGTCAATAAAAAGATCATTGAAAGTGGGAGAGTGAGAAAGAATTATGAAAGAAGAGAAGTTAAACCTTTCCCCAACTGCTAACTTTAGCACTGCTTCTCTTTCAGTCAAAGCTGCTGCAACCTTTGTAACTTTCCTTTATTCCGTTACGTATGCATTTCTTGTTTCCTCGCCTCGTCTAGCTGCAAATATGGCACTAACTTAGTATGTTTTTCATGACTCACAGTCGTCATAAATACACTGTCCCAGGTTGTGATGCAGTGAGGCATTTCAGGGCTCATGACATGCATTTGGGGCTGTTTTTCCCGAAAACCCTAACTCACGTTGTTAGGGTGTTCGGGCCCTGTGTTAACCTTTTAACTATCTTTTTATGAAGTATAATACACAAACAGAAAATCACAAAGAACAACTCTAGAACTTAATGAATTATCATAAGGGGAAAATCCTTTAAAATGGTAAATTTGTAGCATGTCAGCCTCCCTGAAGCCCCTCTGAATCCCTCCACCTGGTCATAGTCCCTTCTTTCCCTTAGAGACAACCACTGTCATTAATTCTGAAGTAACCACTTTCTTACTTTCCTTTACAGTTTTACCACCTAAGGACAACCCTAAACACTATCGTTCTGTTTTGCATGTTTGTGAATTTTATATAATTGTAGTTGGAAAGCATATATTCTTTTGTCTGATTTCTTTTTCTCAACCTCATATTTATGATTCATCAGGTTGCTGTGCAAAATTATCATTCATTCCTTTTCATTGATAGCATTCCATTTTGTGGGAAGAACATATTGTTTTGTTCTACTGCTGATGGTCATTTGCATTTTCTAATTTTAGAGTTTGCAAATAGTGTTTCTATGAATTTGTCTCGGTGTACATATATGTGCATTTATTGGATATATACTTAGAAGTGGGTCATAAGGTATCACATATGGTATTATATGTATTGTCATATATTATTATTGATTGATTTGATTGATTTATATATTACTGGATTATAGAGTCTGAGTATCTAATATTACTAGATAATACCGAAGAGTTTTCCAAAGTGTGCTGGGTTATAATCTTGCCAGCAGTGTATGAGAGTTCCAGATATAACATGTCTTTGCCAACATTTGTTAGTGTCAATCCTTCTCATTTTTTATGTTCATTGATTCTTTTGAATATTGTCTTTTGTGAATTGCCTTCAAGTCCCATACCCACTTTTCTACCAGGCCTTTTTTTTTTTTTTTTTTTTTTAAATATGATTTGGAGAAACTATTTTTCAAAGAGGGAGCTCTATTCTCTTATCTCCCATCTCCATGATATTTGTTGCTAATGGTCCTTGTACCTGTGATGTCTCCTTCTCTTTTGCTTTGGGTGGTCTCCTTCCCCTATATCCTGGGGTCCTCTCCTCATTAACATATTCTGATTCTGCATTTTCCCTGTGTCATCCCCTCCATGAAGGCCACCACACACTGGTGACTAACTCTCCATCATATTCAGTAACATCCCAGCGATGGATCTTTTTATCTTGATGCCTACTGGGGGATCTCTCTTCACCTGTCTGCTCCACTGGCTTCTCAAATCCAGTTTGTCCACAATTAGACTCTTTGTCTGTGTTTTCCTCCCTCTTGAACCTACCACTGTTTCTTTATTCTCCATCTCTGTTCATGCATTTTAAAAATTATCTTAGCTACCAATCTAGGCATCTTCATCAACTTCTCTTTCTTAGCACTCATCAAATCACTCTCTAAGTTTTATTGATTTTACTTCTTCAGTTTTTCCCTCATCCTTGGTTCCGGCTCTTATAATCTCTCTCCTGGACCACTTCAACAGCTTCGTAAGTAGGCTCCCTGCCTTCAATCTTGTCCACTACAAATGTATCATTTAAACAGTTGCCAGAGTGATCTTCAAAAATGTGATCCCAACGATGACAATTCTCTTATAATCTTCCAGCAGCACTCCACAGCTTGAGTGAAGTCTAAGCTCTCTAAATGGCCCTCTGCAATCTGGGCCCTGCTGCCTCACCAGCACTCAAGAGGGTCTTAGCCAAGAGTCTTTCCTTTCAGCAAAATCAAACTGCTTGTGCTACTCAGAAAGAGGTAGTGCTTCTTAACCATTGCTCATATTTGTACTCCCCTGATTGGCCCTGGTCATCTTTGAAGGTGGAATTCACTTTCATCTCCAGGGGATTGGATGTTCTAACTCTGTGTACCCATAATAACCTATGTATATTTCTGCTATTGCATGCACCATGTTGTATTTAAGTCATCCGGTTGAGATGGCATTCCTATTAGATGGTATTCCTTAAGGACAGGAATTGTACCTTGTTTGTAGCTTACTCTTGTACCTGTGACATATGAGCAGGTATGGAATACTTGGTTGCTCAGGTGATCTGTAGGAAGGCAAAATAATATCATTTAATCTTGTGGGTAAATGATATTTAATGTGGTAGATAAATGCAGTGAGCCCATTTGTGTGAACACGGATGTCAGTGAGGCTTGGTGTGAGGCATTTCCCCCAGGGCCACTTGCAGAACTGTCTTTGAATGGTACACCAGGCAAAAATGCTGAATGTTCCTAGGTCGGAATTAAAACTTCTTATCAAGGATGTTGACTCATTGGTTTTAGGCACATGGAAAAATAAAGACAACAATAACAATGAAATAAAACTTATTTTAGAAGTTCAAAAGACCTGGTTTCTATCCTGGCCTTGGAGTAATTCTTCATGTAACCTTGTGAAGTTGTCACCATCCTTCTGGTTACAAAAGTGCCTGAGTAAGTTGAAATGTCTCCAAAAGCGATAATGTTTAATTACTGCTCACCACCTGGACAGTTATGTAATAATGAGCCTGTAAAAAAGGAAGTCATTACAATCTTTTGTGGAGTCATATAACCTTATTATCAACCAGGCCAGTGGAGCCTTAATTTGTAAATAGATCCCCAGCCCTGATGTAAAATACAATAAAAAATTTTACAATCTTTGCTTCCAGGTTGGGTCCTTATGCAGCTGGGAAGCATCCTCCATTTCTACAAGAAAGATAATGAATTCCGAGACGGTTCCCTGAGAGGAAAGAAGCCTGTTAGTGGGACATTGAGGGTGTGTGTGTGTGTGTTTGTGTGTATGTGTGTGTGAGAGAGAGAGAGAGGTCACATTAGGAAGAATTTGTTGAATGCTAGAGAACATGGAAAAGCTATAATTACTGTTCTTGGTGAAGCCTCCCCAGAGTCTCTCTTGGGACACAGTGGGATTCATTTGAGAACAATGGAGTTAGTGAATCATCCCTGTGCTGGTCAAAGTAAAGAGCTTCTTTGAGTGAATGGTCCATTCCTGAAATGGTACTTCATTTTGTACTTTGAAAAAACTCAGCTTTTTGAGCTGAACTTTCTTGTTCCATGATGGACACTTTCTCAATTTCTGTGATATTTGTCTGATCTTCAATGAGTATATTAATTCTCAAGTTTCAGCTGATTCTTTCATCAAGAAACATCACAAATTAGCTCTATTAGTCTGTTCTTGCATTGCTATAAAGAAAAATCCAAGACTGGATAATTTATAAAGGAATGAGGTTTAATTGGCTCACAGTTCCACAGGCTGCACAGGAAGCATGGTGCTGGCATCTGCTCAGCTTCTGAGGAGGCCTCAGGATACTTATAATCATGGCAGAAGGCAAAGGGGAAGCCAGCGTGTCTTACATGGCAGGAACAGGAGCCAGAGAGACAGAGGGGAGGTTCTGTACACCTTTAAATAACCAGATCTCGTGAGAACTTGCTCACTATCACGAGAATATCACCAAGAAGATGGTGCTAAACCATGCATGAGAAATCCACCTCCATGATCAAATCACCTCCCACCTGGCTCCACCTCCAACACTGGGGATTACAATTTGACATGAAATTATGGCAGGGACGCAGATGCAAACCATGTCAATACATAATTAACCTTTCTGCCTTTTCAAAAATAAGAACTATTGTCCTTCTTGTCAGGGAGGAAATGAGGGGTTTAATAAATGGACCCCACCGTTCAATAAATGCACCATTGACCACCTTCTGCCTTTTTCCTGTTAGAGTCCAGCGTAGACTGAAAGGCCATTCCACAGTATATTTCAGATCAGTTCTGTATTGTGGCTAGTATGTAATATGACTGACTTTACTTTCCTTTACTGAGAAATAGATTGTCTTTAATATGCAACTATAATTGTTTGCTGTTCTCTTTATATATTCAGGCTGAGTCTTCATAAGCCACCTGCATTTGGAGTTGAAAACCAATGGTCTAGATGAAATATGACTTTCAATTATGCCACAGTCAGAGAAGCTGAAATAAGAAGGCCACACTGGGGGAAGTCAGGTTTATCTCACTGGAGTAAATCGGGCATGTAGAATAAAATCCAGCATTCACTCAGCACACAGCCCCACTGACCCTTTTGTTCATCCCCCTCCAATTTATTGTTGTGTTTCCCAGCTGCCCACAGAGCTTCCCCTGCAACATTGTGGACACCCAGGCAAATGAAAATGCCAGTCTTCTCCCATCCCTGTCTTGCTGTATTAGGCATGTGCTCAGCTCTGAAAGATTTCTTTGGGGAACTGTCTTGCCTTCCCCTAAGAACATCTAGGGGAAGGTTTCTCTCACCTCTTATTTCCAAGTGGGAGGGTTGAGAATAATAGCTCTTGTCACTTCCCTTTGCCTTGTTATGGGGAATATTTAGTGCTGCAGCCTGGGTGTGGGGGCAATATCTTGGATGTGATAATGTTGCTCCCTGCATCAGTGAACATGGTATTGATTGTAAGCTGTCAACCTTTCTGCATGCTTGGCAGGGTCCCAGAAGGCTAACTACTGCAGGGAGGGTAATGCATCAGGCAGGGACACATACGCTCTATTAACTAACACTGCAATCTAAGTTGGATCGCTTGCTCTTAACACATCTTGGCTCACTGGTTCTCAGTTTTTTCTTAATTCCCTGACTCCTCTGAGCAGTCCTGTGATGCTGCTTGTATCTCCATATATCATTCAAACACCCAGGGGCATGCTGCTCATCTTGTAAGCTTCCTGTGGGCAAGTGCTGTGCCTGACTTCCTTACACGTTTATTTGTTCATTCATTCAACAAAAGTTTTGAGCACCTACTATGAACCAGACAATGTTCTGTGCTCTGGGGATACAGGAGTGGCCTAAACAATGATGCAGTCCTCATGGAACTAAGGGTGGTTGAGAAAGCGTCTCTGAGGAGGTGACATTTGAGTTGAGTTTATCACTATATCCCCTGTGGCTGGACTATAAGTATTTGCTAAGTTATGGAAACCATAGCTCCTCATTTGAGTGCCTCATAGCCTGGCTGTTAAAGAAGCTCCTGATGTGTGAACCTCACTAAGTCCATGCATTATTTTTATTTTTTAGATCATACATTATTGCCCACTCACCTTACCATGTCTCCTTATTTCTCTTGATCTGCCTTCCTGCTTTTTACTAATCAGTCACACCAGAGTGTTGTGAATTCCATATATATATATGGCATATGCTGTTTTGCCTCCACCCTCCTATCCTGATGTCTGGAATATGCTTTTCCTTTCTCTTCCCCTGGATAACTCACTCCCTTTATCTTTCAGATTTCACCTTGCAAATCACCTCCTCTGGGAAGCTTCTGGTCTGGACGAGGTGATGCTCCTTTGTGTCCTCCTGGCACCCAGACACATCCGTCATAGTGCATATGTTTTATAGGATTAGCGGAACTGTAGCAAGAAATGTGCACTGAATGCATATTTGTGGGCCAGGTACCCTTCTAAGAGCTTTGTGTATATTAAATCATTTAATCTTCACAGCAATTTTATGAGATAGATGTCATTTTTATCCTCATTTCATCAATAAGAAAATCGAGGCACAGAGAGGTTGTCATTTTTCTAGGTTCCTCAGCTTTTAAGTGGTGGAGCTCAGATTTTAACCCAGGCAGGCAGGCTGGCAGGCTTGGTGTCCGGGGCTCTTGATAGTTCACTGCCACCATTGCCTGTGAGTTTGTCTGCACCTCCCGCTGTCTGTGAGCTGTGTGAAGATGGAGCTGTCACTGCTGCTTCCACAGACCACCCTGGCATGGGCTTGGCAGGCGGTACATGAACAATCATTAACCATTTAGTAAATGAATGAATGGATGAATGAATGCATGAAATTCACCCAACTGAGCAGCAGTTTAGAGTTCCAAAATGTTGCTTTTCCTTTTACCAGTGAGGCAGCACCCCCTCCCTTCTACTCCAGCTTCCTGAGTCTTCCATGACTCCCACAAAAATGTATTACCCTGGCTGGAAGGGAGTGCATCCCTAGCCGACCAGAGCAAGAATCACGGCAATCATGGCTTGTTCCTACAATTTCTGGGTTTCTGTCAAAGGTGAGTTCTGAAGAAGTGTCCTCTTCACTCTCTCAAACCAAATGCAGCAGCCAAAATGATTGGAGTGACAGCTGAGAGGGCTTGAGATGGGCAAGCAGGAGCTGTTCAGTGGGAGCTGTTCACCCAGGAAAACCCAGGTTGACTTTTTGGGGAATGAGCAGCAGGGGTGGGAAGGCTGGGAGTGGACTGGGATCTGTCTTAGCAGTGGCTAAGCCCCTGCTTCTGGCCTGACAGTGATCATTGCTTTGATTGCAGCTGAGGCAGGGATCAGCAGAGATGGCAGATCACGATAGTTCTGCCACTGGCAGTTTAACCAATGGGGCATGGAATATCTAAATTGGGGGACAGTTAATCGGTCATAATAATGTCAAAGTCAGGAATTGGAGACCTGTGAGCCACTTGACTTTACTCTCTGCTTTGATGACAAACCAAATTTGTATTCTTGGTCAGCTGTCAGGCAATATTTAGTCACAGAGAAATGGTGTGTTTGTGAGTATCCACGCTAGGGAAAATAATCAAGCCAAGGTATCTCTGCATTACCAATCACTGTGATGGAAGAAGTATAGGATCTGCAACAGGATAGATCTAGATAAAACTTCCCGCTAGGTCATTTAACGCTTTGAGTCTGTTTCTCACTATAAAAATGGAATAATACATCTACCTATCAGGCGATCACAATGATTTAAAACAGTGCCTCTCTCAGTGCCTGTCATTACAATAACTGCTCAGGAAATACTGGTTTCCTTTTATTCTTTCCATCTACTATTTACATTTAAATACAGTGCTTAAAAATAAGGTTTAATAAATATTTGTTATTGGATGAACAAAAGGAAAAAGGGGTAGGCTAGTTCTACTATGTCGAAAACGTGTTTCTAATGGAAGGAGAGAAACATTGGCTTTCTGTTCCCATGCCATATGGATTTTGCTTCATATTCTGGTATATGTTGGTCTACCTATTGGAAATGCTGTATCATGCTTTGTTGAGCAAATTGAGTTAAAATTCTGCTTAGGCCGGGCGTGGTGGCTCAAGCCTGTAATCCCAGCACTTTGGGAGGCCGAGACGGGCGGATCACGAGGTCAGGAGATCCAGACCATTCTGGCTAACATGGTGAAACCCCGTCTCTACTAAAAAAATACAAAAAACTAGCCAGGCGAGGTGGCAGCGCCTGTAGTCCCAGCCGCTCAGGAGGCTGAGGCAGGAGAATGGGAGAATCGGCGTAAACCCGACGGGAGGCGGAGCCCTGGCATGTGAGCCTGAGGTCCCCCACGCACTCCAGCGCTGGGCGAGCAGAAGCAAGACCTGTCTCAAAAAAAAAAAAAAAAAAAAAAAAAAAAATATTCTGCTTAGATGACACATTCTGAGAACCTTTTCTTATCACACATTGATTAACCATTTCTTCCTCTGTATGATTTCTGCCCTTCGTAGATACCTCATTGTAAATATGTTTACAATATGCAAGTATGCACTTTCTCCTATGTGAGTGTCATCTCTTGGAGGGCAGGGGCCAGTGGTTTAAACATCTCAGTAACTCTAGCCCCTTGTCTAGAGCCTGGCTGCCTGACACATCCCAGGCAGTCAATGAATCTTTAATTCATTGAGCTTATGGGTCATTACTGGGACTTGTTTTCTGATCAGTAACTTCCATCTACATGCATACACACACACACACACACACACACACACACACACACAATGTATGATGGGGATAGTGGATAAGAACTTTGACTAAAACTGCCTGGCTTTGTCACTTGTGAACTGTGTAAATTTGGTTGTCATTCGTCTTTGTATCTGTATTTATGAGAACGACAATAGTATCTGCATCTGGAGTTTTAGGGGTAAATAAGTCAATACATGTGAAATTTGTAGAACAAAGCCTGGCTTATAATAAGTGCTCAATAAATGTTAGCAACTATTGTATGTTACAGCTGTATTTTAACAGCTCTGGCTTTACAGTCAGATACCTTGAGTTGGAGTCCTGGTTCCATCTCTCTCTGGCTTTGTGCCCTTGGCTAGGTTGACAACTTGAGTCTATTTTCTTATTTGCAAAATGGAAATACTAATGCCATCATGGGGTCTGGAGGAGGAGATAATGAGATGAGGCATGGAAAGCAATAGTATATTACCCATCAGTGTTGTTGCTATTATTATTTTATGGTGCTTTAAACTTATCAAAACAGTTATAAGTAAATGGATTTCTTGTTCTCCTAATAACAATTCTCTGAGCTAGGATAGATGTCTTTCTGGCCATTTTACAGGTGATGACGCTGCCATAGGGACTGTGAATGGGTAGCTTAAGTTCCTTGGTTACCAGGAGCAGGACCCACGTTTCCTGTCTCCCAGTCCCTTCTTTTTTCCACTGACCAGGTTGGTTGCTCCCTTGGAAATCAGTCCCTGAGAACGGACTTAGAAATACAGGGGGAAGAGGTGGATGAAGGCATGCTGGATGCACAGTGGATCAGGTTGCAGTGTGAATGTTTCTCAGTGGCGTGTCTAGATTTCCCCCATCCAAAGACTAACCAGGCCCGACTCTGTTTCACTTCCAAGATCAGACGAGATCGGGTGCATTCAGGGTGGTATGTCCAAAGACTGTCAGGGGATTTGTTCTGGAAGGGGGGTGGCATTATTGAAAACACAGCAGCTTCATCCACACATTCATCATGAAAGAGGGAAAATTAGTAAGGGTTCCACCATTCAGGCTGTGGACTACAGTGTCATCCCTAAATCCTCATTATGAGGCCTACCAGGGCTTTCTTGAGCCCTGCAGGGCAGCTAGCAAAGGGACTGAAAAAGAAATGAGGTCCAGGGTGGTGGGGGGAGGGAAGATTTAGGCAGTTGCTCTGTAGACTTGAAGGAAGGGAAATTATGGCTTTTTAAGTCCTTAGAAATTGGGCATTTGAGGGTATACCTTTTATTATAATGGACCCTAGAATGTTCAAAGGAAGCTTAGTGGAGATAGCTGACTTACTTCATTGGGCCACCGAGCTAGCAGAATTTTAGCTTCATCTTTGTTCCATCTTACAATTGTTCCATCTTATATATGCTGGTTGCCTAATAGATGTTAATTTGGTTGAATTAATTACAAGACCAATGAGAAGTTTAAAGGTGCTGTTTTTTTTTTTTCAATGGAAGAATAAAGGCAGGAGCCAAACTTTAAGGAGTTAAGAAGCAACTTGATTCCCACTGCCCATCTGCCTATGTATATCCCACTACTTGATGCTGGCTAATGTCTTCCTTTTTTGTTTTTTCTAACTAATCTTCCTCCTCCTGACAGAAGATCATGAATGTCTACCAAAGTTTAGCTTTTTGCATTACTTGTTTTTAATGTCAGGAACTGAATGTTGCACACAAGGATGGTTTTGGTGAAAGCCAAGGATGGCGTGGCTTCCATTTTCCTTAATTCAATGGACACCCTCCAGTTGTAATCTGATGGCTCTTACCAAGCAGCAGGCCTTGCAGGGTAAAGTAGTACAGGGCCCTTAGAATTGAACCAACTGTTGCAAGGTAGCAAATCAGGCTTCAAGTAGTTTTCAGTGTCAGCTGAAAAACAGACTGACTTCTATGTGCCACTAACTAAGAAGTATTGCCAGTACTGGGGCTGAAAGATCACACATATAAAATACCTAGTTTAGTACTTGGTAAAGAACAGGTAATTTGTGAAACATTGTGGTGGCTATTGCCCCCTGAGGGCTAATCTCTAGGGCTTTCCCTTCCTGTTCCTGTCCAGGAGTCTTGGGTGTTTGCTCTAATGCATCCTTTGCAGGGGATGGAAGACAGGATGGCTGCTCTCTTCTCTTTCTTCCCTGGAAACTCATCCTACTCTGGGTCTCAGTTTGTACATCTATGTGCTAAGGGTGTTGGACTAGTGTAGGGGCTTTTATTTGGAATTCACAGATAAACTGCCAAGGGGCCTATGAACTCCTTAAAGCATGACAAAAAATTATTCCTGTGTGTGTTCTGGGCAGCCCTGCTGACTCTATTATCTTTGATGCACCTGAAGGCGTAAATGTTCTGTCATATCAGTTACTCGGGGTCCCAAAGTTTGATACACATGCTCCTGGTGGTTCACAAAATGATTTCAGGTGGTATGTGGGTGCATGTTTGTTATATTGATAATTATGTGATTAATGTTAGGGAAAAAGCCTAGCATATCACAGTTAAAATTTCATGCATATTATTTCTTTGGAAGAGGCTAAGTCTTGCTTTTAAGAAAAGGTGACTTAAAAAAATGTTACATGAATAATAGTACAAATGTGGGTTGATTCTTAAGTTTGAGATAACAATGATTGGTCCCAACCCCCGATCTGGTACAGACAGAGGAGCTGAGTCCGGAGAAGTGGAGAAAAGGCCATAAAGAAAGTTGGTGGTAAAAGGCCAATAACCCAGCGGCCTTCTGCAATATCATCATTCTCTATGACTGGCAGAAGTTTCTGACTCTCTCATTTCTCTTCCAAGAACACTGTCCCAATCAGGCCAGAAATCTTGCCCAGAGAGTTTCCACCTTAGCCACTTTACTTGAGATGCCTAAGGAGAGGCTTTCCTTGCAGGAAAAACGAGTAATACTGAGAAAGTCTCGTCTTTTTTCCCATGCTCCCTCAATTCTGAGATGTACTTTTTCACATTTTAATGTTCCTGAAATTGGGCTGCATCTTTACAAAACTGTTTTTACCGAAGGTGACAGTTATTTCCTTGCCAAAAAGCTATTAGTAAATGGATAGTAGCTTAGAATTGAGACAATATGATTCTTTCACTTTTTTTTTCCTCCTCCAAAGCAAATTACACTTGAAAGTCAGGACTTCTAATACATCTGTAAACTGAAAGAAAATTTCCCTTTCAATGAAAACCTCTCATCTCAAACCATTTACCCTGCACTAAATGGAAGTTAGGAGAAATGAGTCATCAAGGCAGATGTAGAGATATTAACCCAGACTCGGCTTTCTGGACTCCACCCATCTACTCTCCTCTCTAAGTTTATACATCCTTTGCATGTATTTAGTGCCTTTCCCAGGGGTATGCCACATAGAACCTTCTGGAAATGGCTTTCTAGAAGTTATAAATCTGGATCCTCAACTGGGGAAAAAGATGAACCATCTTCCATAGCTTCAAGTGGACTTCATTCACTTCATGTCACAGCTGCTTGATTTCTCCACAGTTCATTTCTGTAGAAGACAGCCTTCTGGTCTGTTTTTCCAGATGGCGAGCTTGGGGTGAGTTAGAAGTGCCTGACTGGACTTTACAAATCAGCATTTTATTGGCTATTTTGTTCTAGGTACAATGGAGGTTGATGGATTGTTACTTTTGGTTACCAAAACCAGGAGGAGGGGAGGGAGCTGCTTAGGAGAAACACCCAAAAAGAACAGACCAGCCTTTCTCAGGGACTCAGGGGTGGTGGCACTGCTTCCAACTGCTTCATTTAGAACACCAGATAATAAGCAACCAGGACTCGGCCTTTAGAAGTCAATGGAATAAATAAGCTGGAAAAGGTTGAAGAGAAAAAAGCCAAGGAACATGTAAGTAGAGGATTATATGGAGCCATTTAAGAGCACAAAAAGCAAGAGTAACAAGGCAGCAGATGGAATTTGGCCCCGCCTGGCCCTGCCAAGCTCACTCTGGGAAGCACTGTGTCAAAAGTGCTCTCTTTCTGTCCCCTGAAGCATTCAAGTTTCCTAGCCAAATTCTCAGGCTGTTTCTATGGAGCTTACAAAAAAAGAGCATAGCAGGGTTGATGTGCCCTTTCCTCGTCATTCTGCATCCTCTTCTCAGCTTCATGCAATAAATCTCTGGCTTAAACGAAATTGTTCAAAGGAAAATGGAAAATAGAAAAAAACATGGTGGAGGGGCAGGAGATACTGACTAGTTTTTTCTGGTTTTTCACAAAACAAGAAGAATTTGTCTAAGAGTAAACGGTGTTTATTTTTTGTTGTTGTTTTTTTCAATCAAATGGAATTGCTTAATTAAAAAAAACTTATCTCTTTTCTCCTTAAATACTACAGACAACCTCATTTTATCGCAGCAGACACCTAGGAACAAAACACTGGACCCACCAGAGAAAACTGGGCAATAAAAGCATCAGAAGTTCAAGTCAACTATGGAAGAATTACTGTTAGCTGGCAGCTTTCAATTCTAAACAGAAGTGTCTCAAACCTATTGGGTTTGACAAAAGTTTCTTAGAACTGGGGAGCTGGGAATGTTGGACTCCTTTTAATTCTATTCCAATCATTTCCTGCATAGGGAAATTAAAGTCAATGCATCAAATGAAGACCCAAAGAAACATTTAAAAACTTGTTTGACTAGTATTCAGTATGTGAGATTATTAAGTAATAACTTGTCCACCTAGTTAACCTTGTCCTGGAATATATATAGGTTATTTGTAGCCGCCACTGCTATAATATTTTCTGAAGGATGCCAAGCTGTATGCAAGATCTTTTTGCTAAAGTCCAGACTGTCGACACTGATCTCGTCTTTTCTCCGCTTGCCCCCCACACACACTTTTCTGGGTTTGAGGATAGCCCGGGGCTTGCTGTTTTCCCTCGAAGCCTCAAGGGTCACATCACGCTTGGTGTTTCTGTCGAACATCCTAAAGAAGTTGTTGTAGGAGCCCGTCATGATGACACTGCAAGATAGGAAAGGGAGTGACCGAGTGTTATGGAGAAAGGCAATGACATATCTTCATTGTGTCGTCTTTCTAGAGCAAATGATACCATGTTATGAGCAGCTTATGACACCATAGGTTTTACTAAAAACAAAAACCAAAAAATGAGAACAGGCTCTGCAGTGCGATTGTTGGCTTTTTTTTTTTTTTTTTTGAATCACTGAACGCAGTGAGCTTTTTGGCTGGGTTTGGAAATGAGGGATGGTGAGAACTCTCCTTGTAATTTGCTTTTGCTCGGTAGATTCCTTTTGGTTCTTTGGCTCAGTAAAGGTGTCCAGTGGTTTTAATGATCCCATCCTACCTACCTCCCGTCAGGAACGTGAGACTAGAATGAGGTTTGTTGAAGTAGACACACTTTTGAAAACAATAAGCAGTTGTACGTGTTTAAGGCTTGGCCACTGTCAAGGGGGCTCCTGGATGTCTGACCTCAGGCTTTATGGCATCAGTGTGGTTGGGGGAGAGATGCTGGTGGCATCATGCATGAACCCGGGGCGTATCATTTCCCTTGCCTAGAACTAGCTCTGAATTCGGCCTTTTTAGAAAACTTATCTACAAAATGGATGTCATCATGGTCTTATCTGGGAAACAAGTAAGAAAATTCAAATTTTAAAAGAATCTGGGATGGAGTAATAAAAAGATTTTATATGGTTTTTATTTCCACATTTAATGGACAGATGGCTTCCACATTTATACAAGAGTTATCCCCTCTTAGGCATAGCTGCAGTCGATCAGGAGAGTGGCGAACACCCAATGTCTTCCAGAGCCAAGGTACTCAATGTTTAATGGTGACATTTCAGACATGGTGACAAGCTGAGGTGGGGAGAGAGAGATTCCTTGGGCCAGGGCATCTGCAAGTACCCCAAGTGCCATCACACAGCAGTTCCACTGGAGGGGCTGGCTCCCACTCACTTCTGGGTGGAGCTCTGACTGGCTCAAGATGGGAGAGCAGGAACTCTCATCTGTTTCTCAAATGATTTGGGATGTGTAGAGAGGTGAAGGAAAAAGCTGACAAGATTGGGCCACAGCAAGGGGGATGTGTTTTTGGTCATGTTGTCAGCTATACCAGGTAAATTAAGCAAAGGTTAGATTTTGTTACTCTAGCCTATCAAACTGATGCTGTGAACTGTGTCTGTGTCCTTGAGTGGACTGTTATTACCATCAGGCAGGGCGCTGAGGGCTTTGCCTCCATGATCTCGTTACAACTTCTATTATCCCATAAAAGGGTTTTACAGAGAAGTAAGTAATTTGCTCAGTGTCACATTGCTAGTAGGTAGTAAAGTCCACCCTCAAACCCTCATATGGTTGACTCTGGGGCATAAGTATTCAGCTGGTTGGCCTCACTGCTTCCTGTGCTTTGACGTTCGCTTCTCTCCCATGCCATGACCCGACTCATTTTTAAACAAGTAAGAGAGATTATTTAGAAGAAAAAAAAAAAAAAAAAAAGACTATCAATCTTATTTGAAAGAGAAATTAAATTTCCCAGTTGTGATGTTATAGAAAGAGTGTTGATCTTAGGATTCAAACTCTACACTTGTTACTTTTGTCTCTACTACTTACTACTTTATGATATCTTGCTTAAGCCTGTTTCCTAACTGTTAAATATGAGGAATGTTGTTGTTCTTGTTTTTTTTTTTTTTTTTGGAGAGGGAGTCTCGCTGTTGTCACCCAGGCTGGGAGTGCAAATGTGCCGGATCTCAGCTGCACTGCAAGCTCCGGGTTCGGTTGTGTTTTTTGTGTTTACGGCCATTCCTCCTGTCTCACGGCCTCCCAAGTAGGCTGGGACTACAGGCGGCTTTTTTCTTGCCACCTTCGCCCAGCTAGTTTTTTGTATTTTTTTTTAGTAGAACGGGGTTCACCATGTTAGCCAGGATCGGTCTTTGATCTCCTGACCTCATGATCCCTTTGTTGTTGTTCTCGGGCCCAAAGTGCTGGGATTACAGGCTTGAGCCACCGCGCCCAGCCTGGAAACAATCTTGTTAGACTGGTTGGGATTAAATAAAATGATGTGTATGAATGTGTTTGGTATACAGTAGGTGCCCAATAAGTGTGGTTTTTGAATCAAGGCTAAGATAGAGGAAAAATTTGAGCAATAATAACAGATATGTAAATAATAATATATGAATAAATCAATACCTATAAATAAAGAATAAAATGAGAGGGCTGGCTCCTTTTCCCCATGGGGGATTTTGCTCATATGTCACAGTTGCTTTGCTCTCTGTCCTATACCAACTGGTCAGTGTGACTTGGGTCCTTTGCCATGTGGGGACTCCTTCCAAGCCTGCTAAGGAGGGGATTCATTTTGGATCAGTGGCAAAGGAAGCCAAGAAACAGGTTGAGTGTGAGAGAGATGGTTCGTATTCACTGAAAGCTTGAATGTCTGAATGTCATGCCATAATAGAATTTCTATGCTTTCAAACACTATAATTGGTGCCACCTTCATCAAGGAACGAAATCAACCCCTGGTAGCTTGCACTTAGTTCTCATGGAAGTCAAAGAATCATTTGTATCTGTCAAACTAAAAATGAACTATTGGGAGGTATTATGAAGTACTGTTCAAATCCAAGGCCTTAAAATAGTAATAAATCACTTTGAGGGAATGTGATAAATGACGTCGACTAGAATTCAGTTAATGAACCACCAGGGCCATTGGCCAGGTCTCCACTAGCAGCTTCAAGGGATAATTTTTGATCTAGAAAGCCCACCTGGCAGTAATCTGAACTGTTCAGGCTGGAATTTGCTGGTGGATAAATGATCTTCATTTAGGCATGTTGACCTAGTGCTGGAGGTGTCTTGTGTGAAAAAGATAGGACTTTCTCATTAACATTAAGGTGTGTTATCTGTGCTAGTTCAGAAACAGGATTCAAAGGCCTTACTATATCCTTCTCTTCTTTCCAGGCCTGACATTACGCATTTCAGCGAGGTTTTGGAGCCCAATTTTGACCTCCCTTTGGCTGTACTCTACTTAGAATAAATTGCCCGAGCCTCTTCAAGACAACCTTTGGAAGGTTCTTCAGCCACAGAGCCTTTCTTACCTGTCTGACCCATTCCACACACACTCAAATTTATCAAAAATGCAGTCATTTTCATAGAGGGAACACAGCTTGCTGCGGAGGTAGTCATGAACCTGGAAAAGAAACATATCGAGAAGGTCAGTTATTATTTTAAGCAGTAATTATTTCTGCAAACATCTCCTCTTCTGATGTGAGCTGTTTAATCTTTCATTGTACATGCTCCTTGAATCAGATGGCCCTGGATCTGAACCTAGGCTTGGCCCTTTCTAGCTGTAGGACATTAGGATGGGTTGATGAGTTTCTCATGTAGCTGATATGGATTAATTAAGCTTGCTTGTATAGACAGTGGCATCCAGTAAGACTAAAGAAGTGGTAGATTCTCATTTTCTAAGCTGATTTGCTCACAGGCATTAGAGGTCACCATTCATCCAGTCTTTTATTCAACAAATATTTACTGAATACCTGCTATGCATTTGAGATGCAGCAGTGAGCCAAATATTTTCCACCCAGTGTTACGTGAGAGACTATATAACCAAGTAAATAAATAAGACATTTAGATGGTGATAAAATCATAGAACAAAAGTGTATGGAAAAAGAGGCTGGGAAATCTTGTTGGGGGTGTATTATTTTATACAGGGCAAGTAGTCAGGGCTTCACTGGAGGAGGCAGCATTGGAGCAGAAGCCTGCAGGAGATGAATGAGCCACAGTGATGTCTGGGTTTGGGGTGAGGAGAAGGCTCTCCAAGCATAGGAAACAGCAAACACAAAGGCCTTGAGGCAGGAATCCTGGAGGGAGTGTGGTTGGGGAGTGGTGAGTAAGCAGCTGGGGGAGAGGATGATCAGTTTACATAGGCCCTTTATTCTGAGGAAGAAGAGACTTCACAGAAAGGATTGCTGAATCTGCTGTGTTGCAATGGATCCTAAGGGTGCAAAGACAAAGGCAGGGAGACCAGTTAAAACCTGAGTGATAGATGTTGGCTTGGACCAGGGCATGAGCAGTGATAGGGACTGGTCAGATTCTCCTTCTGTTTAGAGAAAGAGCAGATAGGACTTGGGTCAACTGTGAGGTGTGGAGAGAAAAACAGGAGTCAAAGATGATTCCCTGATCTTTCTCCTGAGCAAGTGGAAGGAAGCGGGTACCATGTTCACTTTTGGGTACAATGGTTTAGAGATGTCTACATGTGGAGCTGTCAAGTAGACTCTGAGGTAAAAGGTGCCATCCTGGAGTATGTGGAGATTATTTCCTGGTTTCTCTTAACCATGCTACTGCTTTCACTGGAAATCAACTGATAGTGAGCAGGAGACAGAAATGGTTGGCAAACAGTGTCAGATTTCTGGAAGGCACCAGGGGACACCTGAAGTTGTTGGACATGTATGTCAAATAAGGCTGATTAAGCATAGTTGAATATTTTTCTCCATCTACATTCAGCAACTCAGATGTAGATGCCAAATAGATGAATAAGGTTCAGAGAATAGTAGCCTGGGTTCAGTGTTTCGAAGGTAATCCTTCCTGAACCCACTAGCACAGAGTGGCAATAATAACGGGCATACCCAAAATGCTGGCTTGTCATTATTAGCCAGGTGCTTTATCTGTCAAAACCTCATTTCATCTCTAAAGCCATCTTATGATGTAGGCACTTTCATTCTCTTTACTCTAATGGAGCATGAAGCACAGAGATATGACATCATTTGTCCAAGATCACAAAGAAAAGAAAGTGACAGAAGGGGAGGGAACTGAGTGGTATCAGGCTCTGGAGTGCACACTCTGAGCTGCACTAGCAACCTGCCTCCAGCTTGCTCTGGTGGGTCCTCAGTCCTTCACAGGAGCTGTGATAATGAACTCAAGTGAGGCTGAGAGAGAAGGAGATAGAACTAGGTGAAAGCAGAGGGAGGCTACCAAGGGTATTGGTGTTTAACTTTAAGTTAAGAGTGATGATTCAATCTCTTTTTTCCTGCAACTGTGGCTCTTTCTCTTCCTTTGACTCCAACAGTTCTGCCGGACGCTGAGCTTCAGGCTCAGTTGTGTGCTTAGTCTTGGGCAAAGGAACGAGGTCAGGCTCATCCTATGTTCCATTAGATGTTTTGGGTATTTGAAAAGCTCTGAGTTATTTGGACAGAGGAAATTATTTCTAACTCTGCAAATTAATTTTCCCCTACCTTTACTCTCTCACTCCCAAACAGTTCCAGGCCTTGTCAGGGTAACAGCTTCAGTGCTTTGGTGACAAGGGAATACCCCTATGGCAGTGCTGTTGGCATTGTTAGGTGCATTTGGGGGCTGCAAGGGTGAGGCTGTGTCCTGCCCTAACAGAGGCATCTCTGCTATAAACTACTCACTCACCTTCCCTAGGGAGCACAGCAGTAAAGGTTTATAAACCTGGCAGTGGCAAGATTTTTAAGGTCTAGTTCCATATGCCCGCTTTGTGATGAACCTTTCTTCATCTGTCACCATTTACCTTTGGCATTTTGTCTTATTACTCACTTGCAGTGTTTCTGTAAGTGTCAAAACGTGTGCTTTGGAAGTCACGCCCATTAGCAGGAATGACATTGTTGAGAACTCTGTAAATAATTCTTGAAAGATAGAAGTTGGGATAGACTCAAGGGAAAATCTAGTCTGAACCATTATTTCTCCTCCACCACACCTAAGGTCTGGGTAGCTCCTGCCTGTCTCCAATTGGCAACATTTAAAGAAAAAGAATGTCTACTGTGAAGTATGCTGTATGTATGTTTTGTTGCATAGAAAGCAGTCTTCTTAGGCAAACCAGAGGGACCTTTTTCTACCAGAGGAAAGAATAAGGTAAGATGTACACATGAGCAACCTCTAGAGCATGGAGCAAGAGAGAACTTAAAACTCATCCTATTTAATGTTCTTTCTTCATGTTCCTAGTATGACTTTTCTATGATCCTATTAATTTGTGCATGGGATTTTTGACACTAGACTGAGTGTCCCAATACAGTGTTTCTCATTATTTGTGGGAGTCCAGTGTCATATAGTGGACTGCTATGAGGCAAACAAAGAGCCAACTCTGTCGGTCCATTCTTATATTTCAAGTGTTGACAAACTTTTTCTCCAAAGGGCTGGATAGCAATATTTTAAGCTCTGTGGGCCCTACGGTCTCTGTGACAGCTACTCAACTCTGCCATTGCACATGGAAGCAGCCATAGAACATATGTAAGTGACTGTACATGGCTGTGTCTTAATAAAATTTACCTACAAAGACAAATAGGGGGCTGGTTAGGAACACAAGTTGCAGTCTGCCAGCCCTCGTTCTATGTGAAAACTTGAAAATAGCTAATCATACTTAAGTCTGCAGCCTTTTATTCATGGAAACGTGATTGAGATCTGTGAATGCATGTATGAAAACGTATAATAGTAGCATTACCTGTCTCCTTGCCCAGGGCAGGCATTATTGACTGATCACTAAATTCTTTCCCACTGGACCTCACAACCTATCATGGTGTTCTGGAGGCTCACTGAATCAGAGCTTGTTTACCATCTTTAAATTACTTCATGTAAAAGTTAGATGGCTGTGCTCCAAAATTAGCTTTGTCCTAAATCTACTCTTCCTAGTTAAGGCTCCCCAGCAGCCACACTCAGGTCCTAGTTCCCACTGCTCTTTCTTTTGCATTAAGGATTCGAATACTATAAGGTTTGTCTTATGCAGCTGGAAGAGGACACTGTGGTGACTCTAGTCCTGGGCTAAAGATGAAGGGCTGCAAATGAAAACTTGGGAGTAAGTGATGTGGAGCCAAGTCCTAAAGTCAAGGTAGGATTCAGGAGACAGGAACACTAAATAATAGGGAGTATGATGGACCACAGGGGAAACAAAGCTATCTCCACTACATATATGGCTGTGAATTCTGGCTCCCAAACCTTTCTCTAGCACCTGCTGGAACAGAGTCATCAAAGTCTTCAACCTCCTCTCTGAACCTTTCCTTCTTCTTCCTCTAACTGGAATTTGGATCTCCTCTGAAGACACTCAGGTGGTAGCTAGAGTTTTGCTCTCACTCCACATGCCAATGTTGGGTAGGTAGGCTCCTTGTTGCTCCAGACAACTATTCCTATTTAAAGTTCTTAACTCCTTTGAAGTCATGCCATCAAACTAAGCTTCCTGCTACCTGTCCTTCTTTCAGCCATCAAAAGTTCTGAGTCCCTAATCCTCATTCCTTGAAGCAAGTTTGCATCTCTGTCTCTCTTCCATTACTATTCCTGTCACTATTTTTAGTTATTCGAGCCCTCTAGTCTCTCTCTTACTCAGTTTCATCATATTCAATGTGTTTTGTCCTTTGCTTCCTTGGTCATATTATGAACCTTGTCATTGCTATCCCTGTACCTATCATTGCTATCCCTGTTGCTGTTGCTATCTCCAGTCTTTTTAGTTCACTCCTTCTAGTATCTTGATTCTATCAATTCTTAAAATTCATTATTTCCCCTTTTGCCCACCTTCAATTCAGCAGTACATCATTACAATCAATCCTTTAGCATATATATTCAACAAGCTTGCCTTTCTTGCTCTCTCTTTCCATTGTACTCATTTGGCACAACTCCATCACTGGTTAAATCTTACTTTCTACCCTTTCTTTACCTGTATCAAGCAGGTGAATGTGGCTGGGAAGAAACATATAATCATACAGGTTAATCTCCCTTTAAATCAATTATATAAATTTCAAGTGGATCCCTGAGCAACCCTACCACCCTGCAACATTTCTCTTTCTTAGATGAGTACTTTACCCCTTTTCTTCCTTCCCATTCAGCTAATGACCTTACTACTTATTTTACTAAAGAAAACACCTACATGTTCTCATCACAAAATTCACAAACCTACTTCATCTATATATGAAAACTGCTCTCATTCCTTTGACAGATGAATTATCTATGCACCTTACCATCTACAGCCAATTCTGCAATGAACTGCATCCCCCACTGGCTTGCCTCAAGGGCTTTGTTCTTTCAGTGGTCTCTCTCTCTAATGGTCTCTCTCTCTAGTGGCTTATTCCTATCAGCAGAAAACATGCTGTAATAACTTCCTTCAGCCAGAATCCCTTTTCAGCTACCCTTCCATTTCTCTGTTCTCCTTCAGAGTAAACTTATTGAAACAGTTGTCTGTTCTCATTATGTTCCCATCTTCAGTTTCTTAAACTCCCTCCAATTGGACATTTATTCACACTGCTCTACTACTGTTCCTCTGTCATTCAGGTTACTGATAATCTCCACTTACTAAATCCAAGTTCGTAGTCTTCTGTACTTGATTCAGCAAAGCATTTGGCAGTCGATGACTTCCTTTTCCTTAAGACATTTTCTCCACTTGGCTTCCTAGTCACTCCTCTCATCTCACTGGCTAGTTTCCCCACATCTCTCTTGCCAAATCCTCTTCCTGTTCTCAACTAGGTCTTATTTTCTGACCTCTTCTTTAATTATATTAATTGCCTAGAAGATCTCATCCAGTCCTATGGCTTTAAATACCCTCTACATACTTGTGAGTGTCAGGTTTATATTTTGAAGCTAAATATATCCAGACTCACATTGAGCTGTCTACTTGCTGTGTCTGTTTGGATGTTAAACTGGTTTAACAGAGCCAAAACCAAACTCTTGATTTTCTCATCTAAATAAATTGGCAACTCTACTTTTCTAATGTTCAGGACAAAAATTTTGGAGTAATCCTTGGTGCTTCTTTCTTTTCCTGTTACATCCCACATCAAATTCATCCTCAAACCCTATTGCTTTTACCTTGGAAATATATGAAGAATCTGGCTACCTTCATTGCTAATACACTCATCTAAGCTACTATTTTCCCCTTGCCAGAATGTTATAACTATTCCCCTGTCTCTTCCAATGTCCCTCCCACAGTTTCTTCTCCCCAGCGCAACCAGAATATTCATTTAAAAATGTCAATGATGAAAATGATCTGGAATTAGATAGTGGTGGTTTGTGAGTAAACTAGGATCATTGAATTGTGTGCTTTGAAAGGCCGATTATTATGATATGTACATTATATCTCAAGGAAAAAATGTAAGTCAAATCCTTCTGTATAGAATCCCCCCACTTCTTTTTATCTAACCCCAAATAGCTTAAAATAGGGTTAGTTTATCCCCACCCCACTTAATCTTTGCTTTCATTATACTCTTGCCTGGATTTTGCTTCTTTAAGTCCTCTCTACTTCAAAGTCTGGTCTTCCTTTTTCAACAACACCACCCTAAAAAATGCCTTTCCCTTTGTTTCCTTGCATTTACACCATCTACGTAACACTTAAGTTCAAAACTTCCAGTCTTTTTGATTCCTCTCCTTGCACATTTGATCAGTAGGCAAACCTCACTGACTCTTCATCTTACCCATCCTTCCATCTGCACGCTACCATTACCAGACCAAATTGCCATCGTCTCCTCTTATCTAAATTGTCTGTTTGGCAAACTGCAAAGTGAAACACACTGTAAAAACTAAAACTCACAATGCCATTTCCTGGTGTAAAACTTTAATGGTCCTCCACTGTACCCAGTCCACAGGCAAAACAGCCTACTGTACATTACCAGGGCCTAGTGATTGGCCCCTTACCTCTATCTCCAGGCTCATCTTTCTGCCTTTGTGATTCATATTCAAGGTATAAGCACCCTGAACACACCTCATTTCTCTCAACACCAGGCCTTTGAACATACTATGTTTTTAATTATTATACTTTAAGTTCTGAGATACATGTGCAGAACATGCAGGTTTGTTATACGTGTGCCATGGTGGTTTGCTGCACCCATCAACCCGTCATCTACATTAGGTATTTCTCCTAATGCTATCCCTCCCCTAGCTCCCCACCCCCTGACAGGCCCCAGTATATGATGTTCCTCTCCCTGCGTCCATGTGAACACATTATTTTAAGAGCATGCATTTCCTGACTAGTTCATGGCAGTTAAGACTCAGTTTAAGGGTCACTTCTTTGGGAAAACCTTTCACACCTAGCTGAGGTCTCTTGCAGAGATGCACACTCAATTCCTTGTTCATCATCTGACTTTTCTGCCAGATGGTAAGCTGCATGAGAGCAGGACCATTTGTTTACCTCTATAGGATCCATTCCACATGAAATACTCAGTCCATATCAATTACATTGAATTCTAGCCTCTCCACATGGACCTTTACCTTAATTATAGCCTGTACCATTTTACTGAATGTATCACCATGCACTGCCTTCCAGTTTTCTGCATTGTAAACCTTTGGAAGCAGGGGTTGACTTAAAAGCTCATGAAGGGAATGTTCCATATACCTATGGGTGCCTGGGGTTCTATACCTGGTAAGTCTCGATGGGGCGGTTTTCCATGTTGAGATCCCAGACTTTAACAGTCAAATAGTCCCTGGTCATGATATACCTCCCACTGTGGCTGAACTTCACATCCGAAATTGAAGAGATAATTTCAGAGAAAAATGATCTGTTGCTTGGATCTTCCGGCTCTTCAAAAACTGCAGAACAAAAGCAAAACAAGACAAATTTAGCAATCCTTATCAACTGACTCTAACATGTTTGGACTGGCTAGGAAGCTAACAGTGTAACTGACAGTCTTCCTTAAGTAGGGCTGGTGTCTGCAGAATGTAAGTTGCTAATAGAGAACTGTCATCTCTCTGGTAGTGGAAAAAGCTGTCATTAGTTTCTGGATTTTAATTCTCATGGAAGGACTGGCATGGGACCTGTCCCGTTCATAGATCTGGCACTGACAGATCTATGTATCTAACTCTTTTTCTGTTTCCCTTGGTATCTGGGTGTCACTGCATAAAACCTGGAGTCATCTTAGATACTTAAAAAAATTTTTTTTACAGCTTTTAGTGAGATAAAATCCACATACCACAAACTGTAAAGTGTAACGTTCAGTGGTTTTTTAGTATAATCACAAAATCATCGCTATAATCTAAATTTAGACTATGTTCTTTACTTCCCCCCAAAAACTCCATATGCATTAGCAGTTACTTTCCATTGCCTGCTCCTATAGTCCTAGGTAAACACCAATCTGCTTTCTGATTCTCATTCTGGAAATTTCACACAAATGGATTCATAGAATATATGGTCATTTAGGACTGACTGGCTCATTTTACTTGGCATAAAATTTTCAAGGTTCATCCGTGTCGTAGCATGTATCAGTTCTTCGTTCTTCCTATGGCCGAATAGTATTCCATTGTATGAATATGCCACATTTTGTTTATCCATTTATCAGTTGATGAGCATTTCAGTTGTTTCCACTTTTTAGCTGTTAGGAATAACAGTGCTATGATTATTTATATACAAGTTTTTGTCTGGCCTTATGTTTTGATCTCTCTTGTTGGCTCATGGTGTTTAACAGTGGGACTTTGGCCAGGTGTGGTAGCTTATGCCTATATTCAGCGCTTTGGGAGGCCTAGGGAGGAAGATCACTTAAACCCAAGATTTCAAGACCAGCCTGGATAATATAGGAAGACCCCATTGCTATAAACAATGAGCCAGGCATGGTAGGGCATGCCTGTGGTCCCAGCTACTTGGGTGGATGAGGCAAGAAGGATTGCTTGAACCAAGGAAGCTGCAGTGAGCTACTATTGGGCCACTGCACTCTAGCCTGGGTAACAGATCGAGATCCTGTCTTCACAAAAGAAAGAAAGAAAAAAGGTGGTGCTTTCTTGCTGGACTGCCTTGGGTCTAAGGTCAGCCTGTCATTTACTTGTTGTGTGACCTTAGCCAAGATACTTCTCTGTGCCTTAGGTCTCCTTGTATGTAAACTGTAGCTATGATGTCTTTTTAAAATTAACAATATTTCCAAATTTGTATAAATTTAATGGGTACAAATGTGGTTTTGTTATATGGATATATTGCATAGTGGTGAAGTCTTGGCTTCTAGTGTAACCATTAGCCGAATAGTGTACATTGAACCCACAATGTCTTCTGTGTGAATTGTCTATTTGCTCTGATATCCAGCCTCTTATTATCTCTCTTAATAGCTTCAGCTGATTTCCACTTACAGGAAGAAGGCATGGCTTCTCTGTATGTTATCGGAGCCCATCATAAACTGCCTCTAATTCTTCTTTCTACCTCGATTTTAAGTTGGATGTATAGAGTATATCTCCATGTTTCCCACTTCTATTCATTGCCTGATTCCTTCTTCATTGATCCAAATACTCTTTGATTCATATACCTCATCTACTACATATTATTTCACCCCAAATGATCTTTTCTTTTCTCTGAAGCCCTATCATACTTGGTCTGCCCATTTATTTAGTATTTGCTCAGGTACTCTCTTACAATGAAACTATCATTTTTCACATTATTATTTTAACAATTCATGAGTTAGTTTTATCTCTTCAACTAGGACATAAGCTTCTTAAGAACAGGATTTTGGTCTTATCTTCATACTCAGAGTCTTGTTCACAAATGTTCAGTGAATATTTGTTGCTTCACTGGAGCCAAAGCCAGATAAATTAACAGATTCTTTGCCTTCTGGGTGCTTAGCATGTATAGTATTAAGTTGAAACATATGCAGTTGCTGACATTCAATTATTTTTGACCTACAAAGATGGCAATTGTGTATGGTTAAACCCAACAAGGGTTTATATCACAATTTCAGGCTGAAACAAACAATGGCCTGCAGGTTGCTGAGTTAGCTCATCTTCCAAGACTACTTCTTTCCTGCCTGGTCAATGCACTCACATAGTCAGTAATGAATTCTGTATAAAGAGCCCAAGTATATAATAAATTACATTTCAAACCTTGCTGAATTAAACTGTGAACTAAGCCAAAATGTTAATTTTCACAGAACGATTGAAGAGAATAGCAACAAAAACCCTGATCAATCGAACTGAAATTGCAAATTAAAAAAAAAAAAATCATTGAAACAGAAAAACATGGCTCATTACAGCCTCTGACCCAATGTCTTAGTCTGTGCCCTCATCTTTTGGGCTTCAGCTGAGTATTAGTGAAGGCCCCAGGATTCTGATTGGTATCTTCATAGTTGAGAACTAGATGGGAAGAAAATTTTCACATTAGTTTCAACTAATAGCCATCTCATTAGTACTGGGAGCTTGGAAATGCCAAGTAAAACACCTGACCCAGAGGCAGTAAAGTGGATGGGCTTAGCAAATTGTGCTCTGGAGTCATCAATTCCTGCATCTGTCAGTTACTAGCTGTGATCATTTTATTTAGTACTCCAGCTTTAGTTTTCCCAGCTGCAAAATGAGGAGCCACATTGCTTGGCATATAAGCTTGGTACATAGTAGGTCCTCAATACATGCCATCACTATTTTCATTTTCAGCATGCACTCTTCTGTGCTGGCCAGTCATATCTTATTCATGAAGACTCTTGAGAATTTAGGACCGAGGAGTACAGAACCTGTGGACTATTTAAAAGACATAAGGAATGTTTACATTTTCTCTTCTTTAAACTCAAATCTATTTTAAAATGTTTAAATCGACAACAAAATTGTATGTATTTATGGTGCCTTTTAATGTCATACATAGGAATCTGTTTCCCAAATACTTGGCATGTTGGGAGGCCAGTGTAGCAACACTGTAAAGGCTCAAAATGACACCTTCACAAGATGGATGTGAAATGAAAGATGACAATTCTTCAATCAACCTACCACTATTTATTTGTGGAGTGAGGGCTTTAGGTAGCACACAGAGGGCAAGGTACAGATAATGTACTGGCATAGCACTTTGTAGTTCATGACACATCTATGTATATTCAAATTTTAATAGCAACTCCAGGAATTATTTTCATTCCGTGGGTAATAGCATTTAATAGTATTAATAATTACTGTTGATGGGAAGCTTATAACACTGCAGACCCCGTGCTTTACATGTTTTATTTCATTTAGTTGTTAAAATAGCCTATAAAGTAGGAATTCTGATTCCTCATTTTATATATATGGATAACTAAGGCACAGAGAGGTTTTATAACTAGTCCAGGGACACACAGAGATAGAGCTGCATTTTGAACTCAGGTCTGTCTGACTTCAAAATCTTTGTTCTTAATCAGGATGCCATGTACAAGACCTTGCTGAGCATTCATTTATAAGTTAAGTGTCTTGTATGCACAGGCACACACACATGCACAATACAGTATATTAGTTAGAGTCCACAAATAAAATACTTTTTATGTGTGGGATGGATATGTGCCAGGCCCTGTACCAAATGCTAAAGATACAATAATGAACAAGACAGATCCAGCACTACTCTTAGTGAGCTCACAGGATACAGGAGGGGATACATGTTTAGCAATCACACAAGTGTGGTTACAGTTGTGAATAAGTGAGATTTTACTGTGTTATCAGAGGGAAATCATGGTGCTATGGAACTGACTAGTGGAAGGTAAATGGAACACCAGTGTGCGTTCCATAAACTTTACTTCTCATGCCCCCTCCAATGTCAGAGATATCCAAAATTTGTTGAACATGTAGTACAACAGTATCTGGTGCCTGAGTGATAGAACTTGAGACAAATCAACACTAGCATTTCTCCTGGAGACCCTTGGCTTGGCATGGCACTAGAGAATCTGCTGACCTGCAAGGTTTCCAATTAGCTATCAGAAAATAGAGATATTGAGAGGAGAGGGAAGAGAACTAAGGGGGAGACAAGAAGAGCTTTGCTCCCTTTGTGAGGAAGCAGTCTTGGTGAGAATCCTGATAGCCCAGTCCTAGTCATTGGGGGTGTGTCAGGTTCACCAACAGAAGCATATGTCTTGGAGACCTCAATAGTAACAGTAACAACAATAATGACATTTGCTACCACTTCTTGGTCCTCAAGCTTTGCATACATTATTGCATTTAATGCTCACACATCTAAGGAAGGTACTATACTCTTCTCATTTGTAGATAAGGAGACAGACCAGGAGGAAAGGTTCAGTAAGTCACCCAGGATCATGCAGCTAGGCAGTGGCAGAGATGGGCTCTTGACTCTGCCCATCTGTCACACCCCTCCACAACTGGGCCTTGCCTTGCTTTGTCAATATTGCTTCCCTGTTCAAACAAGTCAAACCAGGATTCCTCACATTCTAGATATAGCTTGTACATTCCCACTTTTGTGCCTCTGCTGCTCCTCACCTCTTCCTGTGCCCATCCAGGTACACTGGAAAGAACATCAGACTCAGGGATGCTGGGCTGGAATCCGGGCTGGAATCCAGGCTAGGCACAAGTCCAGGCTGGCTTTTGATAATACCTATTATCTATTGAGCTTTTGTGCTGTGTGCTCTACATGTATTAACTCACTCACTATTCATAGGTATTAGTACTTTCTCTTTTCCACAAATTAGCCTAATCAGTCAACTCAGGCACAACTCTCAGCTAGTAGGAACAGAGCCAGAATTTGAACTCAGTATACTTCCAGCTTATGTTCTTAACCTCTGTCCTACTCTCTCATCTGCGTGGCTTTCAGCACTGTCAGCTCTCTGGGCCTGTTTCCTTCTCCGTAATAGGAAGGAGTTAGGGTTGCCTACCAGGTCCCTCCCAGCTCTTAGATTCTAACATCTATGAAATTTCACTGGCTTTTCAATTTCCCTTTCCGAATCCCCACTACTCTAGGTTGCCTTTCCAAAGTGACTTCAGCAAAATGTTCAAGCTGTGATACATCAGGCATTCCAGATTCCAAGATCAAATAAGCTTGGGAAACCTTGACAACTCTGGGAGTTGACAATGCAATTACCCTGTTATTGGGGCATTATAGAATGTTCAGCAACATATCTGGCCTCTACTCACTAGATATGCCCTGCTGACTCCATCTGCCCACATGTGGCAACAAAAATGTCTCTAGATATTGCCAAATGTCCCCCAGGGGGCATGACGGTACCTGGTTGAGAATCACTGCTTTAATCCTACTTCAGAGTATTATTTGATCATACCTTTCTCCCCACTCCATTTTATTTTTATTTGGCAAATCATTTGCAGCTCGGTGTTTAGTACAGGCTTCCTCAGAATACACTTTGGGTTATATTGCTATAGTCAAAAGCAACTGAATACTACCTTTAAAATTCCATAGGCTATCTTATGTGCCTTGTGCAGATGTGTTTTCTGTTATAACATGTACAGATATGAATACATCTCCATGGAGCTGTAAGTATCTTGTGTGAGCCCCCTGAAAGGGCTCGGATGACTGGATAAATAAATAAGGTTCCAGAATCTGGGGAAAATCTTGAATTCAATAATTCATGAATTCAAAAATAAGAGAAGGAGTTAAGAAGAAAACTGCCAACTTTAGAGAAAGCTAAAGTGAAACAGCATTCATTACAACTGGAGCAAGGGCAGAAAGGAGGCATGCAGAGAGGTGGTTGTGGACTCTGGGGATAGGAGAAGAGAGAGATTAGGTAACCATAGGTGCAGGCTGTTCCTAGGCATGGCTCCTTTCTCTCAACCTTACACTGGACCTTCATTAATTGCACAGGAACTCATGCCAATGTAGAGGGGTTAGGAGGGGTCCAAGGCCACTAACAACTGATCCTGAAGGCCAGGACATCTAAGACATGCTGGCTCTGTCTTAGATGGTGTGGTGACTAACAGTACAGGTAGTTCCAAACTCAGTGGCCTGGGTTGAAACCCCAGCTTTGCTGCTTATAAATTATGGAGCTTTGAACAAGCAGCTGGACTCCTTCCAAGCTTCATTTAATGGAGATAATAGTAGTACCTATATTCTAGGGCGGTTGTGAGGATGGGTGAGATCTTGCTTGTGAAGTACTTAGCAAAGTGTCTGTACCCAAAACAATAGGGATGGCAGCCATAATGCAGAAGTAGGCATTGCTTAGGGCAAACTTGGTGTGCAATGAGTCCAAAAGCCTAAAGTGTTTGTCTGTTTGAGGCAGATCTTAAGAACCAGTTGTGATACTGATTTCTAGGTCTTCTGTCTGGGCTGTGACACAGACACGTACTAGTTTGTTTCTGAACTATCCCTTGAAAGACACCCACCCTCCTTGGTCCAAGTGTCTCATTTCAATGTCACCCCCACCCTGGCTGTGATGACGTGGGCAGATGAGAGTGAGAGTCCAGGAAACAAGCCAAGGGGACGTGAGGGTCCACTCATGATGAAAAAGGAACTGCCTCGGAATCATGCGCGGGGCTTTAAACTGCTCACTTCTGCTGACATTTCTTCTACAGGGAAGCGCAGCTGGCACGTTTTTCCGTTTGGAGACATGGTTGACAATTTCTCCATAATGGGGACACAACTGGCAATTTTCCTACAGAGTGAGGCAGATGGCAATTTTCCTTCAGAGATATGCAGGCAACAGTTTTGCCCCTGGAGAGAAAAGCCTCGCCGATTGAGATGCAGCCAGTAATTTTTACTATACAGAAGACACATCCAATAATTTTGCCCAATGAGAGAAACGGCCAACAATTTTCCCACAGAGGGTAAGAACTCGCTCGGACTGACAATGCTGGCCTTTATCCAGGTGAGGACAGTGAGAGAAGAGGTTTAAGATTTAATTAGTGGCTACTGTGCTACCAGGGGCCTAATGACATAGTCTCCAGACACGGATTGGAGACGC
The DNA here is from genome assembly GCF_001698545.2 of Rhinopithecus bieti. Lineage (NCBI taxonomy): Eukaryota > Metazoa > Chordata > Mammalia > Primates > Cercopithecidae > Rhinopithecus > Rhinopithecus bieti. The sequence goes on from NW_016803289.1 coordinate 1,068,697, forward strand.
CAAATTTAGATCGTATTAAGACTCAGATGAAGGATTCTGAATTGGGAAATAATGAAACCAAGTTGCTTAACCCTTGCAGTTTGCTTTTCATATAGCCCTCCATTAATTCAACAAACAATTATTTGACAGTGACACTTTAACAAGACAAGGCATACAATGCATAGTGTGATGAAGCATGAGAAGTTAATCTAGAAGAAATTATATTGGCCCCTAAGTTTTACATAACTTTTCAAAATAATTCTGCATCTACTATACTTCTTTTACAACATGTCTTTTAACAAACTAATCATTCAAAGTTAAGAAATAATAAATCAAAACCTTTTTTTTTTCCCAGACAAGAAAACTGACCAAAATTCACAGTGGGGAGAAGTGAGGAACAAATGGGCTGGTGTGACAAGAAAAGACTTAATAAGAAGCTGAGCCTTAAATGATCAATAAGCACTGGATAGATAAGAGGTTAGTACATATTTTAGGCTTTGAGGGCCATTTGGTCTCCATTGCAACTGTTTAACTCTGCCTTTGTAGTGTGAAAGCAGCATAGACAATATGTAAACAGATGAGCATATATCCCACACGAAGGCTTTGCATATGGACACCGAAATTTCAATTTTGTATAATTTTTATGTGCCATAAAATACTATTCCTTTTTGATTTCTTCAACTACTTGAAAATGTAAAAATATTATTCTTTGCTAGAGTTGTAAAAAAGAAAAGTTTTGAGCCAGACTTGGCTGTATGCCATAGTTTGCTGAGCCCTGTTAATGGTGTTTGAGGGGTAGGAGGGGGCATCCTATCTAGACAGGAGAATCAGCATGAATAAATGCCTGGGGTGATCAATGCATTTTTGTGGGACAATGGGCCCCTAGGACTGGTAGCACCATGAGATCACATAGAAGGGCTGGAAGATGAGATTACTTCTTAAACTGCAAGTTGCTTTCCTAAGTTACATCTCGCAGGCTGCTACATGAGAATGGACTTAGGAGTCAGACATATTGGGGCTAGAACCTGGGCTTCATCATCTCCAGGTTGGATTGTCTTTGTCAATTTTCCTTATCTTGTTAAGATGCAGCATATCTGTAAAATGTAGACATCAATGTCTTATTTGCATGGTTATAAAAATTAAAAAACATAAAAGCAAATAAGACATGTAGCACAGGCCAGGTGTGGTGGCTCACACCTGTAATCCCAGGACTTTGGGAGGCCGAGGCAAGTGGATCACGAAGTCAGGAGCTTGAGATCAACCTGGCCAATATGGTGAAACCCCATCTCTACTAAAAATACAAAAATTAGCTGGGTGTGGTGGCACGTGCCTGCAGTCCCAGCTACTTGGAAGAAGAATCGCTTGAACTCAGGAGGCGGGGGTTGCAGTGAGCCAAGATCGTGCCACTGCACTCCAGCCTGGGCCACAGAGTGAGACTCCATCTCAAAAATGAAAACAAACAAGCCATGTAGCACAGTGCCTGGTACACTGTCAGAAGTCAACAAGCCCATATCAAACATTTAAAGAAGAACTAATGTCAATTCTATTCCAACTGTTACAAAAAATAAACTCCTTCTATGAGGCCAGTGTTACCCTGATACTAAAATCGGACAAAGACACAGCAAGAGAGCTATAAGCCAATATCCCTGATGATTATTGACACAAAAACCGTCAACAAAATACTAGCAAACCAAATTCAACAATACATTAAAAAGATCATTCATCATGACCAAGTGGAATTTATCCCAGGGATGCAAGACAGTTCACCATATAAAAATCAATCAATGTGATACGTCATATCAATGGAATGAAGGAGAAAAACCCTCAAAAAACTGGATATAGAAGAAATGTAACTTAAAATAATAAAAGTCATATATGACAGAGCCACAGCTAGTATCATGCTGAATGGGGAAAAACTGAAAGCCTTTCCTTTAAGATTTGGAATACGACAAGGATGCCCACTGTCACTGCTGTTGCTCAACATAGTACTGAAAGTCCTAGAAAGAGCAATCAGACAAAAGAAAGAAAGAAAAGGCATCCAAATTGGAAAAGAAGTAGTAAAATTATCCTTGTTTGCCAATGATATGATCTTGTATTTGAAAAAACTTAAAATATGCCACCAAAAAAACCCATTAGAACTGAAAACAAATTCAGTAAAACTGCAGGATACAAAATCAAGATACAAAAATGTGTAGAATTTCTATATGCCAACAGCAAAGAATCTCAAGAAATTAAACCCATTTACAACAGCTACAAATTAAAAACCCAGGAATTACCCAAAGAAGTAAAATGTCTCTATGATGAAAATTAAAAAACATTGATGAAAGAAATGGAAGGGGACACAAAAAATAGAATGATATTCCATGTTCATGAATTGGAAGAATCAATACTGTTAAAATGTCCATGCCACCCAAAGCAGTCTACAGATTTAATGGAATCCCTATCAAAATACCAATGACTTTCTTCACAGAAATAGAAAAAACAATCTTAAAATTTATATGAAACCACAAAAGACCCAGAATAACCAAGGCTATCTTAAGCAAAAAACAAAACTGGAGGAATCACATTAACTGACTTCAAATTATACTACAGAGTTATAGTAACCAAAACAGCAGGGTACTGGCATAAAAATAGACACATACACCAATGGAACACAATTGAGAACTCAGAAACAAATCTATACATCAACAGTGAACTCATTTTCAACAAAGGTGCTAAGAACATACACTGGGGGAAAAGACAGTCTCTTCAACAACTGGTGCTAGGAAAACTAGATATCCATATGCAAAAGAATGAAACTAGATCCCTATCACTCAACATATACAAAAGTCAAAACAAAATGGATTGAAGACTTAAATCTAAGACCTTAAAGCATGAAACTACTATAAGAAAACATTGGGGAAAGTCTCCAGGACATTGCACTGGGCAAATATTTCTTGAGTAATACCCCACAAGCACAAGCAACCAAAGCAAAAATGAGCACAGGGGATCAAGTTAAAACATTGCTGCACAGCAAAGGAAACAATCAACAAAATGAAAAGAGAACCCATAGGATAAGGAAAAATATTTGCAAACTACCCATCTGACAAGGGATTAATCACCAGAATATAGAAGGAGCTCAAACAATTCTACAGGAAAAAAAATCTAATCCATTAAAAAAAATGAATAAGTGATCTGAATAGATATTTACCAAAAGAAGACATACACATGGCAGATAGGCATACAAAAAGGTGCTCAACATCATTGATCATTAGAGAACTGCAAATCAAAACTACAATTAGATGTCATCTGACCCTAGTTAAAATGGCTTTCATCTAAAAGGCAATAATGCTGACGAGGATGTGGAGAAAAGGGAACACTTGTACATTGTTGGTCGGAATGAAAATTCTAACAACCACTATGAATAACAGTTTGGAGATTCCTCAAAACACTAAAACTTGAGCTACTATATGATCCAGCAATCCCACTCCTTAGGTATATACCCCAAACAAAGAAAATCAGTATATTGGAGAAGTATTTGCCCTCCCATGTTTGTTGCAGCACTGTTCACAATAGCCAAGATTTGGAAGCAACCTAAGTGTCCATCAACAGATGAATGGATGAAGAAAATGTGGTACTTATATACAATGAAGTACTATCCAGCCATAAAAAGAATGAGATCCTGTCATTTGCAACAACATGGATGGAACTGCAGGTCTTTATGTTAAGTGAAATGAGCCAGGGACAGAAAGACAAACCTCGCATGTTCTCACTTATTTATGGGAGCTAAAAATCAAAACGATTGAGTTCATGGAGATAGAGAGTAGAAGGATGGTTACCAGAGGTTGGGGGGCAGGGGGGAAGTGGGTTAATGGTTAATGAGTACAAAAATATAGAAAGGATGAATAAAAACTAGTATGTGATAGCATAACAGGGTGATTATAGTCAATATTAATTTAATTGCACATTTAAAAATAAAGGATTGTAACCAGATTGTTTGTAACATAAAGAATACATGCTTGAGGTGATGAATATACCGTTTACCCCAATGCGATTATTACTCACTGCATGTGTGAATCAAAATATCTCATGTACCTCATAAATATATACACCTCTGTACCCATAAAAAGATGTCAACAAGTTCCAGTGTCACACACCATTCAAACAACAGGTATTGAGTACCCAGTGTGTGTAAAGCACTATGATAGGTGCTAGGGTTACAACAGTGAGCAAGAGAGATACTGTGCCTGTGCTTCCTCAACAAAGAGTGGGCCTTCTTATCTACCATGGCTGGGGCTTCCTCTCATCTCTTTCTCTCTCTCTTTTTTTTTTTTTGTTTTGAAGTGGAGTCTCACTCTGTCGCCCAGGCTGGAGTGCAGTGGTATGATCTCGGCTCACTGCAACCTCCGCCTCCTGGGTTCAAGCGATTCTTGTGCCTCAGCCTCCTGAGTAGCTGGGATTACAGACCTGAGCCTCCACACCCAGCTAATTTTTGTAGTTTTAGTAGAGATGGAGTTTCAACATGTTGGCCAGGCTGTCTCCAACTCCCGACCTCAGGTGATCCACCTGCCTTGGCCTCCCAAAGTGCTGGGATTATAGGAGTGAACCACCATACCCAGCCATCTCTTGAAGGAAGAAAAGTTGCTCAATCAATTCCCCTGTAGTAGGCAGAATAATGCCACTACCCCCATCCCCAAATAAGTCTACACCCTAATCCCTAGAGCCTGTAGCTATGTTATGTTACATGACAAGAGGGAATTAAGGTCGCTAATCAGCTAACCTTAAGACAGAGATATTACATTAGATTATCTGGGTGGGCTCAGTGTAATGACCAGGGTCCTTTTAAGTGAAATAGGAAGGCAACAGGGTCAAAGGCTGAATAACCCCATATGAGAAAGACAAGACTGGTCACTGCTGGCTTTGAAGATGGAAAGGGGCCACGAGCCAAGGGAGGCAGGCAGCCTCTTGAAGCTGGAAAAGGCAAGAAGCCATTCTCCCCAGAGCCTCTAAAAAGGAGCATAGCCCTGCTGACACCTTGATTTTAGCCCAGTGAGACCCGTTTCTGACTTTTGACCTCCAGAACTGTAAGGAAGATAATCAATTCGTGTTATTTTAAGTCACTAAGTTCATTAAGTATGTGATAATTTGTTACAGCAGCATTAGAAAACTATCCTCTGTTTGTCAACAAAGGGAGGGCTCAAAGTTCATGAGTTCCCCCTTTAACTCTGCAAAGCCGCTCTTATTTCCCTGGCCCCAGGGCCAGCTCCCTTTCAGCAGCTGCCGGTATAGAGCTGGACAGGGAAGGCAGGCCAGAGTGGGCTGCTTCTGGGCACAGGCCATGAGAGTTTCACCATTTCCAAGGGAGCTGGTGAACCCCAGCTCAGCAACCCTTTCCTCCCAGCATTCCTGCTGCTGCTGCTGCTGTACCCGTAAGCTGAAAGTTCAGAAAAACCAGAGCCCAGCAGCTGCAAAGGCAGAGCAAGCCAAACTCCTCAGAGACATCAGGGCTTAGCAGCAGAACATGAAACAACCTGCAATCCTACCATGTGCTAAATATTTGGATCTTTCCAAAGCAGTGCCACTTTGCGTTCAGACATCTACAGTAACTCTGTATGACTGACAGCCAACAGTTCCACTCCCTTGTCCTGGTTCAGGGGCTCCATATCAAGTCCTAGGTCAACATTCCAATATTACTCTCTACTTCATTCTCAAATGCTCCACTGAGGTCTGACCCGTCTAGTCATCATTTGCACCAGAGTTGAAGAACTTCTACCTCCAGGGGCCAGGCAGGTAGTGAAATAGGTGACACATTCATGGGTAGCAATAGGAAACAGCAGGGACTGTGGCAAACTAGAGTGTCCACACCCCATAAAAGGGGCAGTTTCCACCTGAGGTCAGGAGCTCAAAATCAGCCTGGCCAACATGGCAAAACCTCATCTCCACTTAAAAAAATAAATTACAAACATTAGCTGGGTGCGGTGGTAGAAGCCTGTAATCCCAGCTACTCCAGAGGCTGAGGCAGGAGAATCACTTGAAACTGGGAGGCGGAGGTTGCAGTGAGCTGAGATCACACCATTGCATTCCAGCCTGGGCAGCAGAGCAAGACTCATGTCTCAAAAACAAAAACAAAAACAATTCAAAAAAAAAAAAAAAAAAAAAAACCAACCAAACAAAACAATAAAGGGGCAGTTTCCACTCTGCTCCGGCTGAATGCAGCCATGCAGAAATGGGGTGCCAGCATAGCCAGATTGTCTCATTTGTAAAGTCTAAATTTTTTTTTGAGGAACTGATTTTTTTTTATGTTAGCAACTAACTAAAGAAATTTGAGTGTGTGATCAAACATACGTCCTCTGTAAGCTATGCAGGCCGCAGCCTGTGACCTGATTGACTCCCTGCAATGATGATGGTGATGTTTGTGGTGCACTGGCATGTGCTGGGGTTGGATCCATGCTCCTTCCCTACCTTCTCCCTGCTCCCCTGTTTCTCTGGCTCCTATTCAACCTTCAGGGCTCACTGTCTTTTCTAGAAAGCCTTCCTGGACAACCTCAGCCCATTGCATCTTTTCCTCTTTACTGGTTAATTTGGCTACCCTCTAATCTTCCTGCTCTTTTTAAATATTATTTGTTCAGGATTCACAATGAGTTAAGAAACTTTAGTTCAGGGAATTGGCCCCACAGAAAGGCAACACCAGTGATAACAAGAGCACCTGTTACCTGCCAGGCACCATCTAGGGTAAGAATTATCTCTATTTTATGGCTGAGGAAACAGAAGCTTGGAGAGATGGGGACCCAAAGGACCATATGGTCCCTGAGTGAGCACAGCATTGGAAGGCTCATTATCTGTGGGGTTAGAACTTTCTTACGAAGGAGCCTCAGCTGGAATCTGATCTAAAGAAGGGGGAAGCAAAAACCTGTGTTTGGCTTAGGGTTCGTCTGTCAATCTAAAGACTGAATTTGGGCTAATATCTACAGACAAGTTCATTAATTGTGGGTCTGTTTGTCCTCCTTTTGTGAGGAATCATCATTTATTAGCCAAGCGGGACTGGTGCCTTTTTGAGAACTGTCATTCTGGAAAGATATTGATTGAAGGAGGCCTCTGAGCACATTCTCTCCAGCAGGCAGCCGAAAGGGAGGCGGCTGCAGTCCAGACAAGATGATGAGTTGGCAGTGAGCATCTCGACAGGAGCCTAATGAAGAAATCTGGTAACAGCGAGGGCTGGCTTTATGAGCACTCACATTTGGTCTTTCACTCTCTGCAAGGTTGGTGAGTGGCAAAGGTATCCATGGGCCTCTACCTCCCATTGTGGAATGATACATTCCTACAGTCAGTGGGCTCTGGGAACCCAATGGCAGCATCCCCAGGCCCCTGGGCCCACTCCACATATCACAGGCTAGAGACTTCTTGTCTGCCTCCTTTCTCATGTCTCTCCCCGAGAGACAACATGCGCTCCCCTCCCTCCTTCCCTCTCATAATTTGTTCCCAACAGGTAGCTTTGTGCAGCTACTCCAAGAGAAGCCCGAACTCCCTGGGGAGCCTCTGCCCAGGTGGAAGAGACCTCGAGTAGCCATTATTAGGGGTGATTGCTGGGAAGCTGGTTGCCATGGCACCGCAGAGGCCAGTGCTGAACTCCCAAGCTGTCCCCGTTTCCCAGGCTGTCTACATAATCACTGCAATGAGAGGCACAGGCACAGAAAGGGAGAGAGGAGCAGCTTTCTGCTGAGTGATCTCCCTGCAGAGCAAGGTGAGTAGTTCATGGCTGAGTATGACAGTCCATCTTGGCATGGGCCAAGCACTGCCTGGAGGGACCCTGGTGTGGGCTGGTCACTGCTTCACTGTCTTCTCATGGATCCGGCACTATGCCTCTGTGTTCCCAGGACTGGTTTTCTACAGGAAAACACTGCTCCTAGTCCATTGACCTGTTTCTTAAAGGTTCTTGGAGTTTGCAAACATCGAATAGTGATAGTCTTCCATCTGCCAGGTGCTGCACTAAACTCTTTATGGAGACAAAGAAATGATGCTCAGAGAGTCATTTGCCCTTGGTCACAGGCTAAGAAGAGGCAGAGCTAGGATGTAAACCCAAGTCTGGCTCTACGGCATCTCATATAGCATCATTTTTCCTCTAGTCCCCTGACTAGAAAGGGCGGCCCCTTCAACCCGGTGCTGAGAACAGACACTGGTGGCCCCACACCTCTGAGGGCATGGTTCCAGCAAATAGAAATTGGACTGGCAAGGATTAAACCGCTGGTTTGGGCTTCATTAACTATGTGATCTCACCAACCACAGAGAATTAACCAGAGTGGAGCCATCTCTTTACCGACTTAACACAATGTAACAGGGGCAATGTGGAGAACAGTCAGTGAATTTGTTGAGCGCATACTACCTGCTAGACCCTCCCACTGGCTCCAGACATACCATCAACACGTGGGCTATCCTTCTCTTCAGCAGTCACTCTAGAACTTGAGGCCACTGTCCTCAAGAGAAGATACATTTTATAATCACTGCAGACAATAAAGGCTTTATCTGTTAGCAAGCCCTTTTGCTTAATGACTTGGTTATGGGAAAGGAGATACAGGTTGTACTTAGTTCTCATTTTGCACTTGGTTAGAGAGTAAGAGGCCTTTCCATATCCACTGCTGCTCAGGTACTTCCTCCCAGTGTACTCTAGCACTCCCCCAGCAGGTTCTGTAGAAACATGGACCCCAAGGCCTGGCCAGACTCTAGCAGAAAAATATTTGTGTTCCTTTGTGCTCTGCCTAGTATGTGGCTTCCCTGGCTACCTCTCCAACGGGCCTGCGGAGGCAAAGATGGGAAGTGTTTATAGGTATTATCTATTAACAACATTCAACTTTAGACCTGGGTTCAATCTCCCTCTGCCTTTGCCTAGATTTTTTACTTTGTGTAAATAATATGCTTTTTCTGGGCCCAATTTTCTCATCTATAACCCCAAGTTTCTGAATTGTTTTGATAATAAAATACTAAAAAATATTGAGTGTTTACTGTGGACCAGACATTTCACTGAATCTGCACAACAATCCAGTAATGCATGTTCCATTATTGTCCCCATTTTATAGAGGTAGACACTTAGGTGTACAGAGGGTAAATCCAAGGAGTTAAGTCCAAGTTACCCACACCTGGGCTTGTCTGACCCCAGAACCAGCACTATTGACCACTATGATATATGACCTCTTTCTATCTTCATTAAAGCCTAGTTTCCAAGTCACAGGAATCTTACAAATACCTCTAACTGGCCTTTATAACAGTTTGCAGGGGAAATTTATAAACTCTGTGGACTCTCAGATTCATGTTTTTAAAAAGGCATTTATGAACTTCAACAGAGCATCTGAAAGCCACCTAGTGGCTGGAAGTTGTTCAGTAGGATTTGAAATTCTATAAAAGGCAAAATTGTTCCCATATTCCAGGCTCTGCTCCATTGCTCCCTCTCCCCCTTCCACCACCCCTTGATATTCTTTCTGAAAAGTTGAGTTGGAAACAATCACTTTCTCCTCTGAACTTCTATAGAGCAAGGTTCCCAAGTCGTGATCAAGACACAAAAGTCAAGGGGCAGAGCACCACAAAATATTGTGACATTATCTGTAAACTAGCTTATATATAACTCAGTATACCATTTTGTACTGGGGTCTGTTATATAGATCGTACAAATTTCGGGAAAACTTCCAGGAGAAAAGTTTAACATTGAGACAATTCTGAGTTTTAGCTTTTAATTCATAGCCTTAGTGTATTCTGAGATACATATCACCTTTTATCTGATGTTAGATCTCATCTCATTCACTCATACATTCAATAACTACAATTTAGTATCCATGAAATGTCAAGGATGGCCCTTGGAATCTTCCAGTACTTAATAACCTCCCTAGGGGCAAGCAACAGTACATTGGATGAACACACATTTGTAGTTTTGTGGCCCCACAATGACACGAACACAAAAGATTCTCAATAAACAGAAACTGAAAAATGCTACGCATCAAAACTTTTGGGGGCACATAGGATATGCTGAGGATAAGAACATTTGAAATCACTATTTCAACAGTCTAAAACAATATTCAGCATAAACACTTTTTAGTCAGCATTTTCTCTTTCTGATGATGGGAATCTAAATTTCACATTCAATTGAAAATGAACTTTATATTAGAAACATTTCATAATTTTATATTCTCTTGTCCCACCACGGTAAGTGTACAAAGGCAGTAATTGCGTAAGTCTGTCTAGCCATTGTGCTTAGCACAATACTTTGTTAACATTTATTGACCAATTCATTGCTTTGTTTGATTTCACAGTCTTTTTCCTAAGCTTGATGATTCTATTTTTCTCATATGTAACTCTTCAATGACAATTTCACTGCATTACAGACATTTTCAAATGGCACAAAAATGTCAGAATATGCTATTTGACCCTGGGCTTAAGGATGCCCATACATGAGATCAATCCTATTTAAATCCTTATGTTCAGGTTAAAAATAGAACATAAAGGCAAGTATCATTATGAGCTTCATGGGGCTAGCATTCCCCTGCCCTCTGCTGTCTCTGGTCTGTGCTTGATAACGATGGAAGGCCAGCAGGTGCTCTGAGTAATTCAGCAGATAAAGAGACTTGCACTGACGGGGCTGGAAGCTGCTTGAGTGGACAGCAGATCTCACAATTCAGTTATTGATGCTACCTACTGAGCTGTCAAAATAGAATTATGAGAACTGCATGGGGGGCTCAAATTAACCGATATACTTAAACATGAGTCAATTACACACACAAGAGATCCCCCCTTCTCCATCTTACAGGGCCATGCAAGTCGTGAGGGTCATTGTATGCATTATCTGATATAAGAAAAAAATCCAATCATTGTCAGTGTTTTAGACTTAATGTTTTCTAAACCCTGATTTCCTCAGCTGCAAAAAGGAAGAGATACTGCAAACTTATTGGGTTTTCAAGAGGATCAATGAAGATAAATCAATGAGAAGGGGCTCTATAAATAGCAAAGGGCTAAACAGCAAAAGATATCAATTTTTACCATTTTATGCCTTTTGAAAAACATGAATCTGGCCGGGCGCGGTGGTGGCTCAAGCCTGTAATCCCAGCACTTTGGGAGGCCGAGACGGGTGCATCACGAGGTCAGGAGATCGAGACCATCCTGGCTAACACCGTGAAACCCCGTCTCTACTAAAAAAATACAAAAAAAAACTAGCCGGGCGATGTGGCAGGCGCCTGTAGTCCCAGTTACTCGGGAGGCTGAGGCAGGAGAATGGCGTAAACCCGGGAGGCGGAGCTTGCAGTGAGCTGAGATCCGGCCACTGCACTCCAGCCTGGGCGACAGAGCGAGACTCCGTCTCAAAAAATAAAAAA